>NW_007729283.1:0-9201 GCF_000696425.1 Galeopterus variegatus | reverse complement strand
TCCATCCTGGTGACCTGGTGTTGACCAAGACCCAAGAGGAGGACAACACTTCAGCCAAGCTGGGAAGTTCCCTACCAGATGCTGCTCATTACTGAGACTGCTGCACAAACTGCTGAAAAAGGGTGGACCCACTGTACCTGTAAGACCTGTGCACCGTGCACAAATCTCACACGTCGGGATGGCTCACTTTGCAAAGACCATGAGACAGAGACTGGTGCGATCAAGCAAGAGGAGTTTATTCCAGCATGCTGGGGTCACTCAGTCTCCTGGACAGAAGCAACCCCAAGCCCTTAACACAGGAGCTTTTTATACAGTTTTTTAGACAGACTTTTGCAACAGGAAGAGTTGTATACTGCTTACTGGTTATCTGAGGCGACCTTTAGATTTATTGGTGGGCTTAAGCGGGCTAGCACACCAATAAGGAACAGTGTATTTCCCAATCGTTTATCTTCCTTGTGGTCTGGCCAGGTGGCCTCTAGATAAGGAACTGGTCAGTTCCTGGAACCGGGTGGTGATTACTCCCTTCTTGGAATTTAGCGTGCCTGGGCCCGCCTTGACTATGCCTGGCCTCTACATAACCCCTTACTAGCTGCCTTACTTAAAGTGGCATTAGTTATGTTTTCTCGTTTTTAGCAGGCATTAGTACAGAAGCAAATTGCGCATGTTAAAGTTATATTTTTCTCTACATACCAGGGTCAAGGGACTAGAGACCTCACAAACAAGGGCTAAAGATTGGTTGGAATTCCGTGGGTCCCCAAGAGAGTCTTTAAGGGTAACTAAGAAGTTCCTTAGATTACATCTGGTGGATTTTAACATGCGTAAACTTGGGGCAATCTTTCCAGGTGATTCATATAGGAGATAATTACTACCTGAGGCAACTAAGTTAATTATCAACATAACAAAGACGTCCATGCCTCAAACCATCCAATTTGATGCATGTCAGGTCCTCTCCTGTGGTAATTTAGAAAATCAGAGAAAGACTCTGGAGACTGAAACAGGATATGGGAATACAAATGAGTGGGTAGAATGGGTTAACTTTTCTGTGCATGCATTGAATAAGAGTGATTGCTATGCATGCACCACAGGATGGCCATAGGCACAGGTAGTTCCATTTCCTCTCAGTTGGGATACAGACCCAGCGGGGATGCACTGTGTGATGGCTCTATACCGAAACAAGGACGTGTGGGGAACTGAAACCTGCAGAAGCCTGTCATTACTCCTTCCTGCATTACGAAGGTCAGATCTGTGGGTGATCCCCTCTTTCTCCATAAGGGCAATGAATCACTTCTCTTGCCTCTCCAGGCAGAGGGAAAAATTCAACAGGCCCATCAGAGATCTATTGACTGACTTGTACCCATGTCCTAAATGTTTCTGGTGAGTCAAGTTACAACTACTCCAACCTCCACATCCTGCAAGTGGATGTTTGGTGGTACTGTGGAAGGAAAAACCTGCGTGGTCTGTTGCCACCCAAATGGACTGGAACTTGTGCTTTAGTCCAATTGGCAATTCCATTCACCTTGGCATTTCATCCCACAGCTGAAAATAGTAGTATCCATTCTCAAAAGCAGAGAGCATTAGAGGGGTCATTTAACTCAAATATATACATAGATTCCACAGGAGACCCATGGGGAGTTCCCAATGAATTCAAGGCCAGAAACCAAATTGTTACAAGATTTGAGTCAACGCTCTTCTGGTGGTCGACTAGTAACAAAAATGTAGACTGGGTTAACTATATTACAATCAACAGAGGTTCATTGATTATACTAGGGATGCCTCCAGGGGGTAGCTAGTCAGTTAGATGCCACTAGCCAAATGGCTTGGGAAAACCGAATTGCATTGGACAAGATGCTGACAGAGAAAGGGGGAGTTTATGTCATGCTGGGAGGGAAATGCTGCACTTTTCTTCCAAATAATACTGCCCCAGACGGGACTATTACTAAAGCATTACAAGGACTCACAACACTGGCTAATGAACTGGATGAAAATACAGGCATTAATGATCCATTTACTGATTGGTTAGAAGGATGGTTTGGAAAATGGAAAGGAATGGTAGCCTCAGTCCTAACTTCCTTTATAATTGTGGCTGGAGTTTTAACAGCACTTGCATGCCACATTGTTCCTTGTGTCAGAGGCTTAACACAGAGGTTCACAGAAGCCACAATTAATAGACAAATCCCATGACCTATGCCCCAAATAACCTCATGTTGATAAAAACTGACCCAGATTATAACAAAGAGAGCCAACAAATACTGAGACAATTTGAAGAAAACTAAATATGTCAAATTATTAATGAAAATGAATCGGTAACTCTTAAAAGAAACAAATGAGGGAATTGTAAGAAAATAATCTGTGATTCATTTCCATAAATAATTCAGGCCCAGCCGGAAAGTTGCCTGACTGGTCCAGCCCATTCCTGGTGGGGCGTGGTCGCTGAATAGATAAAGTTCTTTGGATGCTAATAAGTTACTAGCCCTTAACTGTTTACTTCAAATGGATACAGTTGTCCTTGAGATGGTAATGAGTTAATAGCCCTTTATTGTTCTCTTCATTTCCTAATGTTTCTCCTTTCACAGGGTTTTGCATGGGCCTTTTTCCTGTGAGCTTGTCCTGATCCCTCAGACAAAGAAATTTACTACAAGGGGGTAGTAAATTGGGGCACTCTTATACGTCATCCGGGAAGATTATGCACCCTGTAGTACTCTCAGACAACGAGGCAGCGGGGGCAGGGACTTGCGCACTAGGAAATAAATTGCTACAGCCCTTTTCTGTGTGCCTGCCCGTCAGACACCCAAACCTTGCAAGGCCGTAAGTCTCGCTTTGCTGCTCCTCATGTCTCCATGTCCATCCTTTGGCCTTGGATGGGTGAGGGAGTTTCTCACACATAACACAGAGAGCTGGTCACCCATTTGGCTCCATCTGGGTGCACAGTAGCCTCTCCCACCCTGCTTGTCTGCACCGCCGGCAGTCCTGACCCCTGCTACTACATTTTCTTCTGAGCCTTTTGCTACCTTCACCTCACCCCAAATCCTTCTGTTTCAATAACACAGGCCTGCCTCAAAGTACTTAATGAAAGAACAAGAAACATAAGGAAGGAGTACAATTTAAAGGTTAAAAATACAGGGTCTGGCATCAAATGGTCTGTGTAAATTCCAACTCTTCTGCTCACCAACTATTTGACCTTGGGCAAGTCATACAACCTCTCTGTGCCTCATTTTTCTCACTGGAAAATAGATAATATTTTCTATCACAGTAGGCAGAATAAGGGCCCCAATGAAGTCCACATTCTAACCCCCTAATCCCTGGAATGAGTATGTTACTTTATATGGCAATGGAGAACTAAGGTTGCTAACCAGCTGATGTTAATACAAGGAGATTATTTTGGATTATTCAGGGGGCCCAATGTAATTGCAGGGCCCCTATATGTGGAGGAGGAAGGCAGGAGAGTGAGCATCACAGTGATGCGATGTGAGAAAGACTTGACTGGCTGTTGCTGACTTTGGAGGTTGAAGCCCATCTTCAAAGCCATGAACAAGGGAATGTGGGCAGCCTCCAGAAGCTGCATAAGGCAAGAAAACAAATTCTCTCTTGGAGCCTCCAGAGAAGAATGCAGCACTGCAGACATCTTGATTTTAGCCCAGTGAGACTCAGGTTGGACATCTGACAAACAGAATTAAGAAAATAATTTTGTGTTGTTTTTTAAGCCAGTAAATTTGTGGTAATTTGTTATAGCAGCAATAGGAAACAAGTACATCTATTACATCTATTTTATAGGGTTGTCTTGAGAATTATGAGATGCTGCTGGACATGTTGTGAGGATGTGATGAGCCTGGCTATCCTTGTTGGTTGGTGTATTGCTAGGGCAAGTGTCAGAATCCTACCAACATAGCCAATTGCATTGCTGGGTTAGGGCTCACAAACCCTTTAAACTCATTTTACAGACTGGGTCACAGACCTGTCACATGCCAGCCTGGGTCACCAGACCCCTCACATGCAGGTCTGTGAGCTAGGTAATTGGGAAAGATCCAGGGAACCAGCCATTGGCAGATGACATGAGCTCAGTCCTCAGCTTCCTTAGCAACAGCAGCAGCAGATCCAGCAGCAGCAGCAGTAGCAGTGGCCTCCCCATGGCCCCCCCAGGGGCATCCTGGAGGTGCAGGCCCTGTGGATCAGAGCCACTCATCCTTTACACTTAAGACCGATAACCCAGGACACCTGGGTGCGAGTCAGACAACCCAGGAACACCGAGGTGCCCACATGCATCTACATCAGAAAATAGCCAAGGAACACCTGAGCACATGTGCCTATTTCAATCAAATGCTCGGCAAGATGCTGAACATCTGAGGGGCCCTGACCATTTTCCTATATTTTCCCTACAGTTGGTGTGCAGAAGTGGGAGCCTCTAGTGGTGGTGAACTGTGCCCTGTTTCTCCTGACCACCCCAGCCACTGCCCACCCCTAGGTACAGAGCCTGGACTGTCACACCTTCATTACTTTGAAATGCTTCTTTACAATCACACACCTGATGACTCCCTTCATCATGCTGAATTCTAGGTCACACTCAAGTAGCTTGTACAACGTTAGCCCTCTGATTAGCTACTTTCTGAGCTGCAAAATGAGGGCAATCAGAGGGGAGCTTCTTTCTGAGCTCCAAAATGAGGGTTATCAGAGGGGAGGAAAGATCTTACGATGGGTGCTGGGAGGGAGAAGAGAGCAGGCGATCTCTCCATCACAATTTTCTAATAAGACTTGAGGAGCTTTTAAAAGGCAGATTCATGTCGTCCTGCAGGCTGTGGCCGTCTTCCCTCCCACCCGCTCCATAAACATGAGTTCTCAGACTTGCCCTCCCAACCTCTGACCACACTGCCTTAGCATCTCCTTCACCCCTGGTCTCTCTTCCTCTGAGATTATACTTTGTGGTTGAGATTAGTAAAGTGGTTATAATGAGCTGTCAGTCATATCCTGCCAGCCCCTACTATCCGGATCAGCTTGACCCAAACACCCCCATTGCTGGGCTTATGAAAGTATAAAGACCCCTCTAAGATTTCTGAGGATTTCCAAGTGGGGTCTGGCTTTCCAATGGTCATATTTGCCCAGAGGATAATTTGCAGGGAACTCAGTGGAGCTTAAACTCCAGAGCCACTCACTCATGGAAGGCCTTAGCAGAGTGTTTGCATTATTGTATTGTTTTTGTAAGATTTGAAAAACTTTAATTTTTTATATTCTTTTATTTTTAAGGGAATCCTATCAAATTATGGGCTTCAGGTTCTATGAAATTTGGAACTGCCTCTGCATCTAACACCCCCTTCCCCTCGCCCCATGCCCAAGGGCATTCACCCAGGCATGAGGCTCAGCTATTTTATTTCAACCAAAAGACCTTAAGGTATTACTGAGTCGAGTGTCTTCTCTAAACGGGGTGTGTGTGTGTGTGTGTGTGTGTGTGTGTGTTGGGAGAATGATGGGGGCGGTATGTGAAGAATGGTTTACAACTTACAACTGGCAACTAGGCATCCTCATTCTTAGAAACTCCCTTTGGTCACCAGCCTGGGTCATTTCTGCAACCTTCACCCCTGGGACCCACCCTCTCAGTAACTCTGGCTTCTCTTCCCTACCTCCTTCCCTGTGCCTTTGCCTTGTTTCTCGTTCCTTCCTCCTCTCAGGAGCACAACAAATTCCTTTTCCTCTCTCATTTTTTTTTTTTTTTTTAAAAGATGACCGGTAAGGGGATCTTAACCCTTGACTTGGTGCTGTTCCTTCCTCCTCTCAGGAGCACAACAAATTCCTTTTCCTCTCTCATTTTTTTTTTTTTTTTAAAAGATGACCGGTAAGGGGATCTTAACCCTTGACTTGGTGTTGTCAGCACCATGCTCAGCCAGTGAGCGAACCGGCCATCCCTATGTGGGATCCGAACCCGGGGCCTTGGTGTTATCAGCACCGCACTCTCCCGAGTGAGCCACGGGCCGGCCCAATCCTCTCTCATTTTTAATGGTTACCTTTGGATTCTTACCATGTAACCTACCCCTTCTGCCCTCACAGCGTTTATCACAGTATTTTCCCAGGCTGGCTTCCCTAAAGGGTTTTGGTTCACTGCTGTTAAGAGAGTACACATTTTTCATCACTACATGCCTTTCACAGAAAGTACTGGGCTCTTCCTTCTAGTGTGGGGTGTGCAGATCCAAGGCCTAGGGATAACTCAGCAATGGAGGTATGGGGGGAGCCTGGGGAAGCAGAGGGAGCTGGGAAAAGGGGGGTTGGCTGAGAGCTTTGGTAAAAAGGGTGTGTGGAGATGCTGATCCTAGGTGCTTTTCAGATGCAGAACGCCTCCAAAATGCCAACACCGAGTGAGAAGAGAACGTGTTATCAGAAAAGCTGCCTACGCAGCTCAGGAAAATAAAAGATTTCCAGGGTGACTTGATTTTTGTTAAGCATTGATCTTTGACTTTATAATTGGTTGCGAATTCTGCTCAAATCAAAAGGCCAGCTGGTCTCTCGTGGAAACCTAGATCTTAGTTGGGGAAAAAGAAGAATAAAAAGTATTAATTTTTTTAAAATAATATTTCAAATTAAGAAGGCAATGTATTTACTCACAGTTTACAATGAATTCCTTTTGGTTTTTAAAACCCTAATTATTTAGAACTTACAGGGACTTTAAGACCCATCTATACCATCCCAATTATCAAGATGTGTCTTCCCTAAAAAGGGTTACATAGTAGTAGTCTCAGATGATATTCTAGTATGTAATTTGCCTGGAAAGTGATGTATCTTTCCATTATATCAAAATGATATAGGCCATTTTGGAAACACTGACTCATATACGTTAATACTAGAGCTGGAAATGACTTCAAGGTTCTTACAATCTATCCCTCTGCCTTCTGGAAGATCTCCAACACTTGAAGCCAAGGATTGTTTAATTCTGTTTCAGAAAGCCCCCCAGAGCCTGAATTTCACAGACTCTGGTTTTTAGTATGTAATCATTATTCCTACCAGGATGTTCTTTCTAGAGAACTTGATTTTCTCTAGCTGCAACTTAAGCACAGGTCTATCAAAAGCCGTAATGAATAATCAATGTGATTTTTAAGCACACACTTCCCCCAGGGTGAAGGCATCTCGGGGTGTGCCGTTTTTCTCCTCTTGGCCTCTCTCCTCATCCATTCTCTGCCCTGCCCTGTGCACCAGAAGGCTCATCCCAAGGACTGCATCTGTCGGGGTCCCCTGCCTAAGGGATCCAGGTTGTGTCAGCCAATGGGAGGAGACAGGAGCCAGAGAGGTCTTCTCTGCTTGGTCCTTGCTCTGGCCCATGGGAGACTAGAGCTCCCATGGAGTAGCCCCTCCTCATGGCTCCAGCTCTCTCAGGGCTCTGAGGATACCTTTTCATTCTTCTGGAGTCTTCAGGTCCTGGGGTGATAATAGCCTTTACTATGGCTAATCTCTGGATTTCCTTAACTTGCCCACACTCTGTAAACAGCCCCATCATTGAAGTCTCTTGAACCATATGTGCTGGAATTCTGTTTCTGCCAGGACTCCACCTGATGTGCTGGCTGACAAGCTCTCTAAAGCCAAGTACCTTTTTGTAGCATAGGAGAACTCCATCAGGTATCCCATTTCTCCCATTTCCTCCCTGAATTACCTCAAAGGGTCTGGGTTTCCCATTTGTTTCCAGATTAGTGGGACTTCTGTGTGTCATGGACAAATCATGCTGTGCCTACCATGGAGGAGGCTTGGAGGGGGAGCCATGGGCCACAACAAGTAGAATTGACTCCATAGTCTAGTGCCAGAGTAGATAGCACTGATGTCATGGTCATTCTATTGATGGAGAAGGACATTTGCAGCACAGATGGTGGCTGCAGAGACAGCCTTCAACCACAGACCCTAAGACCTGCCTCTGGTGTGCTCTTTTCTTTCATCTTGGCTCCTGCTCAGATCCCTTCTCAGACCCAGGTATTCTTTCTCCTGCCCTACCCAATCCTCCTCCTGGGACTCTCTCAAAACAAGACAATGAGATAAAATGCCTCATAAGCCAATGACACAGACCTAAGAAATAACACTGGGAAAACTCCATCTGATGCCTACACAACCTTTTCTTACCTGCAGTGTGACAAGCCCCTTCTCCCTCTGGTCCTAAGTTTCCCCATCTATAAAGAGATGCCCTGCTCTCTTCCCAGAGGTTGTCAGAGACTCTAACGTAATAACATGCATAAGTGCATTTTGAGAGTTGTTTTGGGCTGTGGGCAGCCCTCACATCTGGCAAAAGGCAGGAGCACACATGGGATCTGAGTCAGGAGTGAGGACAGCACCCCCTGTCTGGAAGAAGGCAGGAACATGCCCAAAACACCACTTCCACATGGGTGGCCCACCACATCACTGCCACAGCCACAGGCACCACAAAGCCAGCTTGCTGCCATAGTAGCAGCCACAGGCACCATACGGGCAGTCCACCAGACACTTGACTGCATTGACACAAGGAGAGTCACCAGCAGAGACTGGAAAAAAGAAGAGGAAGTCTCTCTCCTCAAAGTCCACTCCAGAGTAAAAGAAGAAGCAACTTCCCTACCAGACGACCAGACACCAACATAGCAATACTAGATCACACAAAAAACCAAGAAAATATGACACCACCAAAAGAATACAGTAATTCTCAAATACCAGACCCTATAGAGCAGGAAACTCTTGAAATGACTGAAAAGGAATTCCAAGCAACAATTTTAAGGAAACTCACTGAGCTACAAGAAGACTCAGTTAGGTAATATAGTGAAATGAGAAAAAAACAAAAACAAAAAAATCCAGGATGTGAAGGAGAAAATTTACAGAGAGATTAATATCTTAAAAGAGAATGTAGCAGAACTCCTGGAACTGAAAGATTCACTCAATGAAATAAAAAAAACAACTGACAGCTTAAGCAGCAGGCTAGAACAAGTAGAAAAAAGAATTTCTGATCTTGAGGATAGTCTTTTTTTTTTTTTTTTTAAAAAGATGACCGGTAAGGGGATCTCAACCCTTAGCTTGGTGTTGTCAGCACCACGCTCAGCCAGTGAGCCAACCGGCCATCCCTATATAGGATCCGAACCCATGGCCTTGGTGTTATCAGCACCGCACTCTCCCGAGTGAGCCACGGGGCCGGCCCAGAGGATAGTCTTTTTTAAATAACCCAGGTGTGTTGGGGACCTGAAGCCCCACACCCCTTCTTGTGAGACCGCTCCTCCTTGA
>NW_007729282.1:246862-251812 GCF_000696425.1 Galeopterus variegatus | reverse complement strand
TTCATCTAATTCATTTATTCCATTCATTCTTTTATTCAGTTCTCAAAAATGGTAAGATATTATGCTCACAAAAAGGCTAAACCTTTGGATAGAGCACAGCCTTATAACCTCGAGGTCATGGGTCTGGCTCCCAGTTCCAGCCAGCAGCAAAAAAAAAAAAAAAAAAAAGATAAGAAAAGGTTAAACCAACCAGCTGCTTTAAAACCTCAGAATTTGGGATCGTAATGGAGTTATTATATGTCTAAACTAGAGGAAGAAATTATTCTCACCTAACTCATCACCGATACTTTTAGTTCCCATTCCCATTTGCCACCTTTATTTTTTCTTTTGTTAATTCCATTGTCTCCCCCCAAAACTTTTATCCTAACTGTTCTATTTTGCATCTAGACTTTATTTGCTACTGCTGCCATCCTTGGAATAAACAAGATCGTTGAGAAGGTAGGAGAGATGAGGAATCAGAAGCAATAGAAATCTAGATCTTACGTGTTGTGTTGGTCAGATTATAAATGAGTGCTGAGATTAATGTATGATCAGCTTTTTTTTTGGTGGCTGGCCTGCAGGAGGATCTGAACTCTTGACCCGGTGGTGCTGTAAACACCACACTCTCCCAACTGAGTAACTGACCAGACTTGATCAGTTCACCCTTCAGCTTTCCAATTGACATTGGTTATTCGAAGTGACATGAGTGAAGGCTGGCTGAGGATCCAAATATCTTTCTTCCCCTCCATGGTAAAAGAATGTAATTCTAATTAAGAAAAGAAGATGGAGTTATCAAGTTTTAATGCATCAACTGATTTATAAAATGATTTTGTAGTGGTCTATTACAAACGTATTTAAAAAGAGGGGTTGGTATTTTATTTGGTCTTTGTTGGTTTCTATGAATTGTGTACTTGAGCCTGTTAAAAATAAATGCCACATAGAGAAAAGTTTTCTGAAAGCAAAACTTGATGTTTGCAAAACTTACAGGCTCATGGGTTTCTGATTAGGAAGTGTGCACACAGACCCCTCCAATGTAAATACATACATTCTAAATTTACCTGAGCGCTTTAAGCAGCTCTTAACATCATGTGACAAGGAGAACATTTGTTAATCAGAAAAATTACAACCTATTCATACTTATTGTTTGATTATTTCTTTGCTGACCTCTGAGTTCCATTGTTGATTGAATTAGTTATAGTAACTTATATTTATTTTAGCAACTAGCTAATATGAATGTAAACTCTTCTTATCGCCAGATGATTGATAGGCACATTACGAAGCTGTTCAACAGGTTACTTGGTTTGAAGAAATGCTTAAATCCTGATAGGTTACTTTTTTATCAGCAAAGAGTGGGAATTAGCACAGATAAGCCCATGGCAACAAAAATTTTATATTCAAAGTGGAATGTTGTCATTTCTTTAAATTTGATTCTGCTAAAGCAGTAGATTCTATCAGTTCCCTTTTACAGATTTAAGTGTATTTTGGTAGGTGGAAAAACATTCTGAAATGACCAATTGCTTATCTAGTGTTGATTGGAGATGGTACCTATGAGAAATATTCTCAAGCAGCTGAAAGCGATGAAATATCTGCTGGTACTAATCATCTGAATTTTTTTCCTTTGTTTTTAATTCTTTCTGTTTTGTTTTGTTTTTTTGCATAAGGCCTCCCTTTTGTAAAAGCTTTCATGCTTTTAAAATAACTTAGCCCCACAAATGCTTAACATTTTTTTTTCACTGCTAAAGCATTGTTTTGATTTTCTGTTTGTTTGTTTTAATGGAAACATAAGCAAAATAAAGTAAGGTAACTTGCCCATGGCTATCTGAGCGCCAAGTGGCAGGGTTAAAGTCCATTGGTCCTCATCATTAATCTAGTCTTTGGTGTTCAGGCCCAGCAGGGCTTCTCAATCAGACTAGCTATCATTTGGCTTCATTGTATGAGGGTACTTCAGAAAGTTCATGGCAAGATTCACAGTATCTTTTAATTCTATTTTTCCACGAACTTTTTGAAGTACCCTCATGACATTGCTTCCGAGTACACAGGCATTATGGCGATAAGCACGAGAAAGGTCTAAATATGGACATAATGGGTGAGTCAAAATAAAAGACTGAAAATTTCTTTTTGATTGGAAGCCGAATAATGTTGCAAGAAACTTCAGTTGCATAATACCTCAACTTCCAAAAGGTGTCTGATGGTTTTTCTCAGGGCTTTTCACAAAATCTCAATTTTTTTTTTTTTTTTGTGATCTCAATTTTGGATGGTGACTTTTGGATTATTTGGATTACTGTACAATCTCATACAAATTTTATGAAAGCAGATATGAAGAAATACAATTATATGTAAGCAAATTTGATTAAAGATTTTTTTTTTTGGCAGCTGGCAGGTATGGGGATCTGAACTGTTGACCCTGGTATTATCAACACCACACTCTAACCAACTGAGCTAACTGGCCAGCCCTTGTGGGGCAAATTTGAGATAAAAAATTACCAGAGGAGTATGGGGATGGACGACTTAGAATTCCTGAAACTGAAACTGCCCTAGAGTCACCTGGTCAGGATTGCTGGCTCTTAGGTGGCGGAGTTCTACTGCAGACACTAGGGGCACTTTATCTATTGGTATATTCATGGATGATGTGGAAGGAGACAAAATGGCAGAGTGTCTAATTATTAATCAAATCACAGGTTCATATCTCTCTCCCCCTCCTCCACCCGTTTCCTTGGAGACACAGTCCCTTGTCAATTTTCTGAATTACATTAATATTAAACTACGACTTTAAATCAGGAAGAATGCAAAATATCTTAAGAGTAATATTTATATCTTCCATGTGACATTTGCATCACATGGATAAACGTTTAAAATGTTCTTGAGAACACGGAAAAATAAGGAAACAGAGTTCAAAAATAAAGTATAGAACTTGTTAGACTAGTTTCTGTTTAAAACTTGGTGGATTATACCTCTTTGTTTTAAACCATTAGAACAGCAATGACTAAATATCAGATTCCTTAAAGAGTCACCAGTTCCTTTTGGAAAGTTTTGATTAAAGCATTGTATTTATTAAACTGTTCTACCCACACAGCTTTCATTCAAGATGTTGTTTTTCCCACGTCTGCTGTTTTATTACATGACAGTTATTGAAAGGTTAGATGTTGTTTACTTTCCTAGGATTTATTTTCATATATCGTAAATAAAACTTTTTTTTTACACATAGCAAGAAGCAGTGTGGTCTGTTTAAAGTGGGTGTCAGGAGACCTGGGTTCTATTTTTGACTTTGACATGTGACTTCAGGTGAGTCAATGAATTCATGTCTCAGTCTCCCTAGCCAAGTAATGGGGATAATAATATCTCCCTTCTAACTGCTTCACAGGGTNCAGTGTAGTTGGGAAAATGCTGGGTTAAACAAAGTGAGGACAGATCATTGTTTCCTTTTTCATTACTGTAAGATGTGCCAGAGCCTCTGCTGTGCTACTGCACGTTGTGAATCTGCAGGAGAATTCAGCCTGAGGAGCACGTTCTCACACTGGTGTTGTGCAGAAAACATCAGGAAAATGTTGGCTGGGGATCTTTCTTCATGGCCATGGTAGGCTCCAGGATGGGAAATGCTGGGGAGCCTTTCCTTACTGGAGTGAGGTATGCCAGTGCCTAATAGGTGGAAGTTAGGACTGGGGTGGGCAATAGCAGGAAATAGGAAGAGAGGCAGGCACGGGAAGCTGCCACAGTATCAGCCTGCCAGACTAGGTTTAGGGACCTGGGAATTCAAAGTGGGAAGGTTGAGATCACATGCAAGCTAGTGACAGAGAGAATCTGGCTCCTGGAAGTCTGGCACCCACTGTACCTGATGCTGGGTCCTTCCTTGCCACCCCTGGCTGGATTCTGCCAGCTCAGCCTGTCTCCTCTTCACAGTTTCTCAGAGTGCTAAGGCTGGGCAGCAGAGGCTGTCCACATGGGGTTTAAGAGAGGTAAGTAGTGTTTCCTGGTTAGAAAAGGTGTTCGAGAGTTAGGTTGTAGGTGGGAGTGGATTTGGTTGGTATACTGGAAGCCCAGGATTGAGTCAAGTATTATGTTGACTCAAGATGAAATTGGNCCTGCCCTCAAGTTGTTTACAACCTGTTTGAGAAGATGAAACTAAGATACAGGAAACAATTAGTGGATTATGGAAGACAGCTATAATTAAAGGCTGAATTTTGTGGAACAGACCATGGGACCTTGAGAGAAGGGAGTGATCATTGTGGACTAGCATAGTTCAGGAAAGCTTCACTGAAGAGATGAATTTAGAGGAGCGTGTTTTCCACAGGAACAGTGTGTACAAAGGACAGTGGGCCTGTGCTGGGAGACAAGGCTAAGAGGAAGCCTCTTCCTAGATAATGGGCGACTTTGGTGGCCAGGCAGGGAAAAGGAAGCTCCCAGAATACAGAGAACTTTCATAGGCAGGCAGAGGAGTTTGGATTTAATAACTCACTTTTTTTTTTTTTAAGATTTCAGAACCCAGGGACCAGATAAAAGCAGTATTTTAGAATGATTCTTTGGCAACATATGCAGGAATCACTGGGACAGGAAAGAGACCTAAAGCTGCAAGGCTGGCTGGAATCAGACACAGTAATCCAGAGGGGCTGGAACTTTACCTAGAAGAGTTCTGATGGAAATGGAGAGAAATAAGCAAAAATAGAGCTTTTAATGACCATGTGCCAGAAATACATCTTATTCTCACAACAACCCAAGGTGATACTTATATTATCATGTTAGCACTGGTTTCCTCATATGGAAACTGTGGCTGAGGGGGCTGAGTAACTTGGCCAAAGTCACAGAGATGGTATGTGTTAGGGCCAAGATTTGAGCCCTGTATGAGTCTGAAACTATTGTTTAGATTTAAAAGACTAGTATAGGAAAGTAGACATTTTGATCAAAGAATAGCTATCCAGTGTAGTTGGGAAAATGCTGGGTTAAACAAAGTGAGGACAGATCATTGTTTCCTTTTTC
>NW_007729282.1:229939-245441 GCF_000696425.1 Galeopterus variegatus | reverse complement strand
GGAATTGAGGAAGAGGATTCTTGCTGCTGATTTCTGAAGCTTTGCAAGGTGAAAACAAAACTACAGCTGAGTATAAAAACCAAGACGCCTTAAACATTGGCCAGTTTGAAAACCCTACTACAAATGATCAGGGCATGAGCCATTGTTTCTAAAACTTGCAATTTGACTTAAAACTCTACACACTTGCTTACATTTTGGATACATTTGGCGGCCAAAGTAGAGCAGGAAATCATTATTGGATAAAAAGGCCACACAGGAGGAAGTTTTCATTGGCAAATACCTACTTACATACTCACAGAATCCTATCATCTTAGTACTGGAAGGAATCTATCCCCCTGCCTCATGAAGGTTTTGCTAATATGTGCCCAAAGAGAGCAATCTCTTCTCTTTTAATGACCAGCCCCCACTTCCAACTCTCTGAAACGTATTTCAGCCTCCAACACTGCTGTCATATTAGTTTAAATCCATTTTCTTGTTACCTCCTCTGTGAACATGGAAAACAGTTATCATCTTTTCTTTCAAAACCCTTCATATTCTACAAGACTATAATTACATTTCCCTCAATCATCTCAGCTTCTGATGGAAGAATATACGTGTACAATTCTGACATTTGTTGACTCCCTGGGATGTGCAGGACACCAGGCATGTCCCATATATTATCCCATTTACTTCTGACAAAAGCCTGTGAAATAAGCATTTTTAGTTCCATTTGAAAGATAAGGAAATTGACACTTGAAGCTCAGAGGTTAATAATACCTTTCAAATAGTTGGTAAATAGAAGAGCTAGGATTGAAATACTGCCATTGTTAATGAATTTTCCAACCTTTGAGTCAACTCCCCTGCCGCAACTTCCCTTCTCTCCTTTGATGCCTTTGCTTTTCTTCAAGGCCCACTGGTCTCCACACTTCTCCTTTGCTCCATGCTTTCTTTGGCTACTGGGGGTCTCACTGTTCTTTCTGATAGAAAGTGAGCCAAGATGCTGGTTACTGTTCAAGCTTTATTAAAGAAAGAAATCTGCTGGGCTGTGCTCAGAGTGGCAGGCAGCCCAGGGCTGCCCTGAAAAGGGGACAGCCCCAGGTGTGAGGGTGTTAGAGCTTATATAGGTATGTTGGCACCAAGAGCTGGGTGATGTAATCCTGGGGTGGGGATTGAGTTAGGTCATGGGGATGGAGAGTTCTGTGCATGTGGAAATGCTGAAAGTTTCATTTTCTCTGAAACCATGAGGCTTCTTGTAAAAGAGAATGGGGGAGGGGAGGGGAGGAGGTGGGCTTGTCTAAAGTGGTGTTGGTTATGTTGCAGATCTATTACTTTCTAGCACTCATTTTTGTACAATATTTGTATGTTATTTACATATTTTAGAATATTTACACATGATACACTTTCTTCCCTACTTTTTTATCTAAAATGAAAGCTCTTTGCAAGTTGGACTCATGACTTAAAATCAATTGACTTTTTAGCTAAAACATTGTGCTCTGGGTGATGATTGCCTTATTCTGGTATGGAAAGAAAGAAGTCATATTAAGAGTAAGACAGAGATTTTTATGAGGCCAGACCATTCCTCTCTCCTTTGTGCTCCAAAATCATTTTGTACAAATGCAGCCAGGTATAGCAAAAAAGAAGGTTGGGATGCTGGGGTCAGAAGACTTGGGTTGAAATCCTAACTCTAAAATGTACTACCTGTTTGACCTGGGAAAGTTACTAGTATAACTTTCT
Source organism: Galeopterus variegatus (assembly GCF_000696425.1). Classification (NCBI taxonomy): domain Eukaryota; kingdom Metazoa; phylum Chordata; class Mammalia; order Dermoptera; family Cynocephalidae; genus Galeopterus; species Galeopterus variegatus. The sequence goes on along the minus strand of NW_007729282.1, from coordinate 243,728 downwards.
GAGCATCCAGTTTCTCCTTGGTAAAATGCGGATGATAATACTAATCCTATAGGGTTCTTATGAGGATTAGAAAATGCAATTTGGTGGGTGCTTTGCATCAATCTGGGCACATAGTGGCTGTTACTACAGCTTTTATAATTAGGCTATATTCCATTCTTGTATGTCTTGCACAAAAATCACTCTTACTAGACAGTAAATTCCTCAAGGGCAGAGACCATCCTTCATTTTTTTTGTTTTATTTTTATTCTTGGTGCCTGGCCGGTACAGGTATCAAACCCTCTGTCCTTCATTTTTATTACCAATCCTCTCCCCTCCAGCTCAGTGCCTGTTTACATAGTATCGTTTAATAATTTTTTAAAAATAGTGTACTAGAAGGAACTCTAGTGAAGGGTAACCAGTTTGGAGGACTCTGTTCAAGACTCTTTAAAATTGAACACAAGTGGGTTCTATAACCCATACTTTGTACCAGGCTCTAGCATAGGGCTCTACCCATACAAAAGGTGTTCAAGTGAATATTTGTTAAGTTACTTGAAAATTTCAGTGACTATATTTTCATTTCTAGTATTTCATTTAGCTCAAATATGGATATTCTTCCCCCCCCATAGTGTCCTGTCTTTGTTTTACAGATTCTATTCTTTCTTTTGCTATTTACACATTTTAAAGAAACGTACTTTATTTATTTATTTATTTATTTATTTATTTATTTATTTATTTATTTTTTTGTCCTTTTTGAGACTGGCCGCACCGCGCTCGTGCACCGGTTATCCCTATATAGGATCTGAACTCGCGGCGGGAGCGCTGCTGCGCTCCCAGCGCTGCACTCTCCTGAGTGCGCCACGGGCTCGGCCCTAAACAAACTTACTTTAAAGTCCCTTTCAGATTGTTCTATAATCCTAGTTCCTATATTGCACATTCCTCTTTTATTTGATTTTGGTGCACTTCTGTCATGAGGGATGTTGGCTTCCTTTTGTATTATAATTTTTTTTTTTTTTTTTGGTTTTCTTTTCTTTGTTTTTGGTAGCTGGCCAGTATCAGGATCTGAACCCTTAACCTTAGTGTTCTAACACTGCACTCTAACAAACTCGCTAACCGGCCAGCCCTAGTGTTGTAATTTCTGATGGTGAACTCATCTTCAGTGGGAATTGTTATCTGAAAGAGTCTAACTGCCCTGGGTTGTGGCAGTATCAAATGAGATGGCTTTCCATTTGCCCTGCTGTGATCCTACAGGGCCAAACAGACCATGAGTAGTTTTTATTACTAACAATAATGGCTAGAGCATAGGCCCTAGAGAGAGCCCTACAGATCAACTCTTCTTTCCTCATCTGCTCTGACAACCAGCCCAAGGTTACAACCAGGTACCCATACTTTCTGAGATACTGATAGGGGCCTTGTAAAAGTCCCCCTTCCTTTTATTCTCCCAGAACAGTCACTCTGGTGGGAAACTAGATGACCTGGACAGGTTAGTTATTAGAAACCCATGCTAGTCATTACTAAGGACTGAGTTTTCTTGAGAGTGTTTACTGAATTGGTTAGGTGGTGATTTTTCCTCCCTCTGGTATAGAAGTGAAGCTCATGGGTGTGTGTGTGTCTCATATATATTATATATATATATTATATATAATATATATATATTATATATAATATATATATATTATATATATGTTATATATATATTAGGGCTTTATTTATAACTTGAAGAATCATTCACAGTTTTTATTATATAAAGTAATAAATATATTTAGTGTTACATTCATACACAGAGTTTACTATGTTATTTTTTCCAATACATAGACACCTCCTCGGACTTCGTGGAATTCCTGGAAGGTGATCGTAGTGGTCCTTTGACAGTCCTTTGATAATGCTAGCTGATTCAAAAGATTAGAGATACTGGCATTTCAAGGATGAATAGGACATTGGTTTTCCCATCAAGGAATTTATAATCTAGCAGAGATATACAAAGGGTCTTCAAAATGTTCATAGAAATATTTTTATTTTTTAATTCTGTTTTTTCCACGACCTTTTTGAAGTATCCTCACGTACACCTGAGCCAATGACAAGGGTACAGTAGAACAATGTACTGCCTTGAAGATAAGAATAAAGAGCTATGGGAATAAATATGAAAGAGTAAGTAGTTCTGCCAAGTGGGAGAGAATAGGGAAAATTAGAGGAAGAAAGAAACTTTCTAGCTGCTCTTGGCGTGAAGATTTCACTAGGAAGATGAGGCTAGAGGACAATTGTAACAGAAGGAATAGCTTGAATAAAGACAGGAGTGATTGACTGGAATCCAAGAAAGAAAACATCTGTTTATTATTTCTAAATAAATTGAAATCTGGCTCAGGGTCCCCACCCACCTCTTATCAGGAAATACAATGTGTCATTTTTGGGGGGTGGGGGCACAAGTAGGTAATGTACATAGCCTAAAAAGTTCCAGGATGGGCCTTTGGTCTTTGGGGCATCTTGTTTGCCACTGAGATGTTTGTTGTTAAAACTCCTGGGGCCCACAAGAAGGGGGCTCACAGTGCTTACCGTTCCTGAGAGCCCCTCTTGCAAGGGAGTAGAGATTTTCATGGAGGTTTGCCAACATCCTTGGAGCTGGGCTGGGATTGCATGGTTCTGTACACAAAGTTTTACTTCATGCCTCTATTTCTCACTTGGCACCTGATCTCTGCCTTACACTGTGCTGACTGCCTAAGATTAGACATCTCTAGCTTGGTTCAGAGGATCCAGAGAATAAACCTCTGGTCTCTTGTGAGTGTGGGGAGGGGTAGTCCCCTGAATGCAGAGGGGAGGGCCGGGGTCTGGGGTCCAAATGCTCTTGTGCAGACTTTCAGTGAAACCCTCTCTTTTCAGCAACTCCCCCCTTGTCCCCACCTTCAGTGCCTGCTGTTTCTAGCACAGGTTTCACCTCCCCGCCCTGGGCCGAGGTAGCAACTTCTCCATCAGCTTTCTGTCTTCACATTGCACTGTTTGGGACTGCAGATATGTATCAGTTTCACTGATGAGGAAATTTTTATTGCTGCTTGTTCTTCTTGTTGGCTTTGGATGATATCTGAGGAGAGGATTACTCCACCATCTTTGAAATATGCATTCTTCAAGTTAAGATGTTCTATCCCTTATGTGCTAACTTTCTGGCACTTCTGAGTATATGAGTTTTTTTTTTTTTTTTTTTTCCCTTTTTGTCTTTTTTCGTGACCGGCAACGGATCGCAGCCCTCAGTGTCGCGCCCATACCGGACCAGGACCGGCAACGGGACCGGCAACAGGATTGCAACCCTCGTTGTTGCGCCCGCACCTTGCTCAGCCAGTGAGCGGCTGGTCTGTACGTGGGATCCGAACCCTCCACGGGAGCGCCTCCGCGCTCCCAAGCGGCGCACTGTAGCAGTGCGCCACCGGGCCGGCCCGAGTATATGAGTTTTTTTCCCATCAGACTTTCATTGTATTAAACATGAAAAATACACTAATATTCTGTAATTTAAAAAAAAATTAATTTTTATCAGAGTTATCAATGCTCATGGTTTAAAGAATTAAATAGTCCTGTAAGGCTTATTAAAAAAAATCAGTTGTCACCTGCCTGCTGTTGTCCTCTCCCTTTCCTTTTCTGGATGTCTAGAAGCATCGTCTATCAAACTTTTAGCTGTTTCTTTTGGTAATTATATCCATATCACTAAATAGGTGCTTAATGGTTATAGTGCTATGTTTAGATTTTTCAGTCAAGATACTGTCTATTCCCTTCCTGCTCTGGAGGGTGATAATTTCCCTCTCTTTTGCTAACCATTCTCAAACACACACACGCACACACATATCCCCTGATACAGATGTATCATAATTTGGTTAAGATTAATTTTCAGCATTTATCAGATTATGACTTTGTGACTATGTAAATATTATTTACACCTGAGCTATGTGGTATACTGTGATTGTTTTTCCTTTCAGGAGCCATTTTGAAAAATTCAATGAAGTACATAATTGTCTGTTCTTTATTCTGTAGTCTGATTTTTCTCCTGGTTTTTTTTTTGGGGGGGGCAGCTGATCAGTGTGGGGATCCAAATCTGTGACCTTGGTATTACAAGGCTATGCTCGAACCAACTGAGCTAACTGGACATCCCATAAATGTCTTTTTTTTTTTTAGGACTGAGAAAGTTCCTTTTTTCCCCCTGAACCCTTGACGTTGGTGTTATAAAACCATGCTCTAACCAAACTGAGCTATTATTTCTTTTTTAAAAATCATCCCTAAGCTTGCCTCTGAATATATTCAAGCCCATCAGGTGTTCTATCAGTTTCATCTATTTGGACACATCTCAGACCTGTGGTGTCCGAACCTGTGACCTTGGTGTTTAAAGGCTGTGTTCTAATGAACTGAGCTAATTGGCCAGCTGGTCTTAACCTTTAATAGGAGATGTTTGCCTCCTTTGCACACAGGACTCACTTAATCTCCCTACTTTTGTATGAGTCCCTTGCTCTCAACCATGCTTGTGGCCTCTGGTCCACAGACCCCACGTAATTCTCTCTATCAAGAGGAGAAACCTCTACTATTCTGCCCAGGAGTGGGGATGGTGAGAGAAACAGTTGCTTGGTTATAGGGAATGGGGGAAGAGGCTTAGAAGGGTTTGCATTTTTTTTTGGTGGCTGCCCAGTATGGGGATCTGAACCTGTGACTTTGGTGTTGTAAGGCTGTGCTCTAACTAACTGAGCTAAGTGGCTTGATTTCTTTTAAACAGACTTTTCACCAATTCTGTTGTGCTCTTATCTTTGCCCCTACTTCCAGAAGTACCTGGTTCTGCCAATTATTGAAGATTAAAAGAAATGCTTCTTGTAGAACAAATTATTTTGTTGCTAGGTTCTCTTGACTGCTGATTTTAGGACTCAAGCTTTCTTGGACTTCTTACTTTATTTTATTAGCATTTGTTCTTTTTACTTTCCAACCACTATTTTTATATTTAAATTTAATTTTTTTTTTTTTTGCTATTGTCTCTTCTCCCATTTTTTGCCCTTGGGATTGATGCTCTTAACAATAGTCTCTTTACTATAGTTTTAGGGAGTTTCAGGAGAGAGGAGATAAATGCATTATGTTTAGCCACCATCTTTAACTACAAATCCTCCCTCATTCGTTCTTTAATTTCTGCTTCTGACTGTTTTCCCTTGTGTCCTTGAAAATGTATTTGACAATACAGTTTGTGGGACTGTGTTTTCCAACTGAGGTTGCCTTGCTTGCCTTTCTAGGGTTGGGTAATTCAGACTCATAAATTTTATGTATAGTGTTACAGTCTCTGTATGCAAATGAGAAAAACATCACTATTTTATTGACCCATTTCCAATATTTCCTTTCCTCTGGTCTGGGGCTCATAAACACCATTTTTTTTTTTTGGCAGCTGGCCTACATAGGGACCCAAACCATTGACCTTGGTGTTATAAGGTGGCATTCTAACCAACAGAGCTAACTGGCCAGTCCTCATGAGCACCATTTTTCTTTCTCCATATCTGGGGAGCAATTATAAGAGCATAATTCAGTTACCTATAATTCAGAGGTAATAATAATTCAGTTACCTATAATTCAGTTACCCATAAGTCAGAGGTACCTATTTGCCTTAGAACTGATTTATTTGTAGCTGAAGAAGAGAGCTAATTTTATACTACCGTATGAGACTCTGACTCAGTTATCCTTCCTTCCCCCCTGATACAGTTTGGATGTGTTGTACCCACCAAAACTCATGTGGAAATCTGATCCCCAATGTGGCAGTGTTGGGAGCTGTTTGAGTCATGAGGGTGGATCCCAAATGAGTAATTAATGCTCTCCTTGGGGGAGGGGGACCTGAGTGAGATTTTGCTCAATTAGTTCCCACAAGAGCTGATTGTTTAAAAAACACTGGCACCTCCTCTCTCTCTCTCTTGCATCTTCTCACCATGTGATCTGCTTCTACCCATCAGCTGCCTGCTGCTTTCTGCCATGAGTAGAAACAGCCTGAGGCCTGTGCCAGATTCAGCTGTCCCAGAATCATAAGCCAAATAAACCTCTGTTCTTTATAAATTATCCAGTTTCAGGTATTCTGTTATAGCAACCCAAAATGGACTAATATAGAAAATTGATACCAGAAGTGGGATGTTGCTTATAACAGATACTTGAAAATGTAGGAACAACTGTGGAACTGAGTGTTAGGCAAAGGTTGAAGGAGTTTGGAGGACTCAGAAGAAGAACAAAAAGACAAGTAAAAGTTTGGAACATTTTAGAGTTAGATGGTTAAATGGTTGTGACCAGAATGCTGATAGAAATGTGGACAGTAAAGGCCATGCTGGTGATAGGGTCTCATATAGAAATGAGGAACATATCAGGAATTGGACAAAAGATCACCCTTGCTACACCATGGCAAGGAACTTGGCTACATTGTGTCTTGCCCTTGGACTTTTTGGAAGGTGGGACTTATGAGTTGTGAACCAGAATGCTTGGTGGAAGAAATTTCCAAGCAGCAAAGCATTAAGGAAGCTGCATGGTTACTTCTAACAGCCTACCCTGAGTTATGGCGGCAAAGGCATGATGTAAAGCCAGAATTTAAAAGGGAAGCAGAATGTAAAGATTTGGAAAATTTGCAGCCTGACAATGTGGTAGAGAAGTGGAGAGCAGGAGAAAAACACAAGGGTGAAGCAGATAAACTGTTTGCTAAAGACATTAACTTGGCAGTGAGGCAGCCAGATGCTAATAGCCAAGACAATGGGAGAAAGGCCCTGATGGCATTTCAGAAGTCTGGAAGGGCGCCCCTCCCATCACAGACCCAGAGGCCTAGAAAGACAGAGTTGTGCTGAAGGACAGACCTGGGATGCAGCCACCCTCGGGAACCTGCTCCCTGCATCTCAGCTGCTCTGGCTGGAGCAGTCCTGCCTCAAGCAGCCCCAAGTGTGGTTCATGCAGCAGCTCTGGAGAACACAAGCCAGAAACCTTGGTGGCATCTATGTCATGTTAAGTCTACAGGCCGGCAGAACATGAGAGCAGTGGAGATGTAGCAGCCTACATCCAGATTACAGAGGATGCATGGAAAAGCCTGGGGGCCCAGGCAGACACCTGCCACAGGGGTGGAGCCACCACAGAGGTCATCTACTAGAGCCATGCCAAGCAGGACAGTGGGGTAGGATCCCCCACAGAGAGCCCCCACCAGGGCTGCCACCAGGACCCAAGAACTGTAGGGCCACTGGCAAAGTGCAACACAGGCCTAGAAAAGCTGCAGGCACCAGCACAGCCCAGTGGGCTGTGCCTGGCAGAACTGTGGGAGCAAGGCTCCCAAGGCTTTGGGGGACCAGATGTCACACTGTGCCCAGGATGCAGGACTTGGAGTCAAAAAAGATTATTTTGGAGCTTTAAGACAATGTCTGCCCTGCTGGGTTTTGGAGTTGTTTGGGGCCTGTTTCTCCTTTCTACTGGCCTATTCTTCCCCTTTGGAATGGGAATGTGTACCCAATGTCTGTTCCACCATTGTATCTTGGCAGTAGATAAATTTGGATTTGCTTTTTACAGGTTCACAGCTGGAAGGAGTTTGTTCTTTGGTCTCAGATGAGACTTTGGACTTTTAAGTTGGTGCTGGAGCAAGCTAAGAATTTTGGGACTGTTGGGATGTAATGATTGTATTTTGTATGTGAGAATGACATGAGTTTTGGGGGGCCAGGGGTGGAATGATAGAGTTTAGATGTGTTGTTCCCCCAAAACTCATGTGGAAATCTGATCCCCAATGTGGCAGTGCTGGGAGCTGTTTGAGCCATGGGATGGATCCTTTATGAGTGGATTAATGCTCTCCCTGTGGGAGGTGGGCCAGAGTGAGATCTCACTGTATTAGTTCCCATGAGAGCTGGTTGTTTAAAAGACCCTGGCGCCTCCTCTCTCTCTCTCGCTTCCTCTCGCCATGGGATCTGCATGTACCCCCTGGCTGCCTGCCACTTTCTGCCATGAATAGAAGCAGCCTGAGGCCCATGCCAGATGCAGCTGTCCCAGAATCGTAAGCCAAATAAACCTCTGTTCTTTATAAATTACTCAATCTCAGGTATTTCTGTTACAGCAACACAAATGGACTAATACATCCCCTTTCCAGGTAAGTATGTGGATAAAGGGAATATTACAAAGAGATATTGTTAGATCTCTTTTTTCCCTTTTCTTTTTCTCACCCACTAAACTCCCTAACAGGGAGATGAACCTAGATACTTTATAGAATTAATAACTGTGATGTTGAGGGAATTAAAATATGGTGTAGGGGCGACCACTCTGTGATTCCCTGATTCTATGAAGAACTTGCATGTCTGAGTGAGTGTGTTTTTCTCTTGTTGAACTTGATTTATGAGGAAGTAGAGAGTGCTGGCTGAGAACACACACATAGCCACATAGACTTGAGTTCAGTCCACTTACTGATGGCATTGACTTGCACAAGATACTTAATCTTTTTTTTTTTTTTGAGTCATCAGCGTTATTTTATTTTTTAAATTAATTTATTTTTTAATTATTTTTATTTTGTCAATATACAATGTAGTTGATTATCAAGATACTTAATCTTTATAAGCTCCTGTTTCCTCACCTGTAGAGTACAAAAATTACCTGCCCTAAAGGTTTGTAAAGATTAAATGTGATAATATCTGTAAAGCCCTCAGGACACAACTGGCCCTTAGGCTGCACTTACTGTTTGTGGCAGTTTTGGGGTATTAACCACGCCTCCCTCAAGCCCCTTCTTTTAAAACAGAGAATCTAGCATCATCTGTAATTTCAAAAGTTCAAGTAGTTTCTAGCTATTTGCTTTAGGCAACAGAAGATCTTGGAGTCACACTTCTAGTGATATATTTAGCAGACCTTACAAGGTTAATTTATGATACAGATGTTAAAAAATCTCTCAAAAGATGCAATTTTTGTTGTTGCTGTTGCTGTTGTTGTTTTTTTCAGAATCCCCCTATCCTTTTAAAAAAAATTTAAACCATTAAAAAAATATTTCCAGCTATTCTTGTCTATGAAGCCTATTAAGATAAAAACTCAGAATTAGGGGTTTTATTAAAATAACAAATCTTAAGCACAGTGTGCCAGATCAGTTCTCAAGGGCGTTGGTTATGCTGTGGTTCCTCAGATCACCTTTAGTATTCAGATGGTTGTCTGATATATTTATTTTTATGAAACACCACATGATAAAACTTGAACAGGTGCTGGAATGAATATAAATATACAAGCTGGCTTTTTTCCTCCTGCAGAATAGAAAAGTGATTGGTATAATTCCATTACTTTATTTTTCTTTTCAATATCTCTTTTTCTTTTCTCTCTCTCTCTCTGTGTCTCTCTGTCTCTCTCCCTCTCCCTCCCTCTCCCTTCCTGGGGACAGGGTGAAAGGCCTTAAATGGCTAAATTAGATAAGACAAAAATACTGTGCTGGCCTAGTTTGCTGCAACTTCCCTATATGACTACACTATGCAGCTAGGACCTAGAAATTCCTGTCCTGTTACTAACCTGTCATTTAAAACAGCCTCCAATGGTTTAGTGTGATTTAATCACTCATTCTCAACAGCTTAATATGCAGTCACTATCATGGCTTCTTATCAATATGAGGCATGAACAAATGCTTTTCAATTCTCAGTGTGTTTGGAAACTTTTGGCATTGTGTCCAGTTGTCTGAGAGTGGAATCCACCATCCGCAAGCTTTTTACACACTTCCTATGGGCAGCAGTCGCTCAGTGATCTAGTCTGACTACAATTTGCTAGTGCTGATTTCCACCTTAGGTCTTCGGTTCTGTGAATCTTAAAGATCCAGCAGATCCAGTCATCTGCGCAGGGAAAGAGACGCAACAAAGATGATGCACTCCTCATAGCAGCCCTGGTCTCTGTCTGGAAGGCACAATTCAAGAGTAAAAATCTCTGCTCTTCCAGGCTCCCTTCTGGCACCCAAAAGAAGCTTAGGTGGGAAAGACCGGTAGGTCTGAGATGGTCTATCTTTGATCTCAGTTGGGCCTGCAATGTCAAATTTGCTCAACAACATTAGTTTTTGGATCAATTTCAGAAAAATTTTATGATTTCCTAAAAGCTCAAATTATAAGCAAATGGCCAAGAATATCAATTTCTACTTTTTATCTTTGATTGACAGAGGAGAAAATACTAGTATTTAGTATTATGTCTGTTTATAGCTAAAAATAAAACTGCTTCTGAAGCATAAAAAGTTTTGTTTTGAAAAAGCCACTTTTCACTTTTTGCCAAAATTGGATCATCACAGTGTTTTATCTGCCTAATTTTATTGTTTTCTTGGAGGGTTGTTTATGTAGAAAGTGGTTTCTTACTTTTTTTTAAATCACAATTCACATGATTCAACTTATTATCTCTGTTTCAAGATCTCTTGAATTGATCTCCTTAAACCCTTTCTCCTGATTATCAATGAAAGTCCTCAGGGGCCTGGAGACTTCGCCTTTTTCCTTTCAAGTGTACTCAGAATCAGCAGGTTCTTACAGTTTGGAATTTAATTTGGGGGCTGTAAGAACAATTCAGCACCCCAGTTTTGAAATCTGATGCCAACTTCTAGTCACTGTCCATCCTTTCTCTTTTTCTTCTTTGCCTCAATTCTTCCAGGACATCAAAAGGAGCCCTGCTTTGAGGGGACAGAAATCACACTCACAGGACATTGTTTTAGAGTTTCAAATTTAAATTGTGATTCTACTTTATGGGGACCATGTTTCATTTTCTGTTTTTCTAGAACCCACCCCATTACTGAATTATAACAAATGGAAAATAAATGCTGAGAAGAAATTAGTTAAACATGACATTGGAAAATGCTCAGAAAAGATAAAAAACTTATTATGATTATGACCCCTGCTTTGTCTAAAAGTCATTTTATTGTTTTAATAGTATTTAGTTTTCCTTTTTTTTAAAAAACATAGAATTTATATTATATGGAATATAAACAATCCATCAAAAAACCCCAAATCACTGGACTACATTTAGGAATTAAGGTAATTTTTAACTTTTGTGTTAGAAAGCATTTCTTAGGTTCATACTTTAAAAGAACAGAGATTTAGATAAATATATTCTGGCTAAGCTCAAAGACAGATATTAAAAAGAGAATAAATAAAAAATATGCATGTGAGATAGAAGTAGTGGGAAAGGTGTATGATTTGGACAGTGAAGAACTACGGAGGATTTGGAGAGTGTGTGTGTTGGGGGGAATTGAGCCCCTCTCTATTTTTTTATGTACCTTCCCTGCATGCTAGTATGGAAGGTACCGGCAATATGGAGAATCCAGTTTCTGTCTCAGTCATGTATCCAACAAGTTATGTGTCTCTGGCCAGGAGACTACTTTGTCCCTGCAGTCCCTGTCCATCTGTTTCTTCTTGGGTCACCTCTTTAGGCTAGTCTTTGGAAGTATTACAAAGAAAGTATCTTAAGCATTAATTTTGGGCAATGTTTTTGTGTTCCTGTTCTTGGACCATTGGTTGGTTTCTTTGGAGACAGTTTCTGACTGTTATGCCAATTGTTACAAAGTTGTGGATATCAAATTATAACCTATAGTTAATATTCAGCATTATTAGCACATTTTAAAGCAAAGTTTACCAAATACAGAGCTTGTGAAGAGAACATGTTGTGGGGAGAACACTGCTTTTCTCTCTGCAGTTCTTTAACAAGATCTAGTTTTATGGAGCTAAAATTTATTTATTTTTATTTTTTAAATTTTTTTAAAAGATGACTGGTAAGGGGATCTTAACCCTTGACTTGGTGTTGTCAGCACCATGCTCAGCCAGTGAGCGAACCGGCCATCCATATATGGGATCCGAACCCGGGGCCTTGGTGTTATCGGCACTGCACTCTCCCGAGTGAGCCACGGGCTGGCCCTATGGAGCTAAAATTTAAAGTGTTTATTATCAATGATGATGTTCTGTACTGCTGTAACTGCCATAAGAAGGAAGAGTCTCTATCATTAAAAACTGAGAATTTAAATTTTTATGATGATGGTAAGTGAATAAATATAAGGAATATACGTTCAAAGTAATAAAGAAATTTATATGAATGCCATCCAGCTTATGACAGAGCAGTGCAAAAGTCACAGAATCACTTTATAAAGCACTTTGATTGACTGGGTGGGATTATCATGTGAATTCTGTGTTAAGAAATTTGATTGTGCCAGCCCCCCCCCCAAAAAAAAAGGAAAAAATTGAGTTTAGTTCTATTTGATCTTATGAGACAAGTATTCTCAGAGAGCAGTTTTCTTACATCTTATTGAACTCTGTGTATATATGTTTGTAAAAAAATTATTGGGGGAAATGTTTAAAATAAAAAATACTTTAAAATTTAGTTTCTAATAAAAATAAAACAAAATTTTAACTTGCTTATTTCTATGTAGAAGAAACTCTAAGAATTAAGAATAAAAGCTATCTGGTATTAAGACAGGAGACTTGATTTTCTTGGATAATATTTGTCAATTTTCAAAATTTGTAAGCTCCTAGAGGACAGAGGTCTTACCTGTTTTGTTCAGTTGTATGACTGACTCTAAATGTGATACATGCTCAATGCATGTTTGACTATCGACTAGGTATATGTTTTACCACTGGAAACCTTTCTTTATATTCTTTTGTACAATGATTGTAGATTGCTTTAGATAAAAATTATTTGATTCACATCTTCAGGGCTTTAAGCCTTATTTTGACTCAGATATTATCCACAGGCCTGACTCATACAGTGGATAAACTCATCTTACCTATTCTCTTACTGTCTTGGCCATTTTTTTCTTTTTTTCTTTTTCCAGTGATTAAAAATATTCCTAAATTTTGGGGCCAGATCTGTTACTATGTTCCAGCCTCAGAATGATTTAGACATATATTCACATTTGGGCACTTGAATTGTCTGCCTCAGGTACTACAGGAGTTTTTTCTCTATGAGATTGAGAAGGTGACATCTGATAATCTAGCTAAATTAACTTCATGGAAAGAACATAAAATTTGGCATTTGTAATTAAGAACTGATAACTAATCAATGTGCAAGTATTGATTATTTGATAAACAATTAATAGCCTATGGCTAAAGGGCACTGCTGGGCTAATTTAATTATACACTTTTAAAAGATATGTTAAATTTGAAATTATAACTACAGTGTCATTGCATAGAAATAGAAAGTTTCTTGGCAATATATTTATTGGAGCATCGGATTCTCATTGCTCACTGCTCTAGGCCTCTGATGATATTCTGCTTGTTGAAACCATCTATTTGAACACCATTTGACTAAGAAATCAGAGCCGTTTTCTCTTTTGTGTGGCTTACTCCTTTTACTTCCTAGTTGAATGACCAAATTGTAGAATTCAGCTGAATTCCTTGGCCCACATATGAGATTTGTTTCGGGACCTGGTTGAGCCTGTTGGCCACCCCCGGCCAGCCTCACAATGTATATTTCACACATGCAAATGTGCTCAGATGGAACTCTTCATGAAACAGCAGCTAGTTTCATTTGAGCAGCCTTACCATTTGAAAATAAAATGACGCCAAATTTAACCAGATGGTGAGTATGGAGTTACTTTAGATAAACTCAACTTGATGCCAATAGTTTTACATACATCCAACAACTAATTAATTTTAAAATGTTCCAAAAAAATAGCATATGAAACTGTACCCATTTGGCATTAATAATGTGAGATAAAGACAGTAAAAATGATCAATTTTGTGGTTTTTTTCCTTTTTTTACTGTCTAAGAATGTGATATGCTGGTTGGTACAAGTTTAGTTCTTGCTTTTCAACTGGCTCAATTTTCTCCATGCACTTATTTTTTTCATTTTTTATTCAAAAAATAAACAAAGATATGCTCCTTGTAAAAT
>NW_007729282.1:227398-229782 GCF_000696425.1 Galeopterus variegatus | reverse complement strand
TCCTTTTTTACTGTCTAAGAATGTGATATGCTGGTTGGTACAAGTTTAGTTCTTGCTTTTCAACTGGCTCAATTTTCTTCATGCACTTATTTTTTTCATTTTTTATTCAAAAAATAAACAAAGATATGCTCCTTGTAAAATCCAACTTACAAAAAAAGTATATGATAGAAATAAAATTGCCTTTCCTATAATGCCCTCCATGCCTTGAACCCCAAATCCCTCTTCCCTCCTAGGAAGTAACCGTTGATAATACTTTGAACTTTTTTTCCTCGGTATAAGTATAAACAATTCTATCTGTATTGAGTTTTACATGTGGGATCATATCACACATATTGTTCTATAACTTAATGTTTTCCCTTGGATTTTTCATATCAGTACGTAGAAATCCAGCTCATTCTTTTTAAATGCTGCAGAGTAGTCAATAGAATACTGCTTGATGAATTTTTTTTCTTTTCTTTTTTTTTTTTTACTATTTCTCTGTTAAAAAATCATTTAGATTCCCCTAAATATTTCAGTTACAAAAAATTGTACATGCCCTGCACAGGCTCCTTCAAGAGCTTTCATTTCTTCCAGCAAATTGCCTTAGTAGACTTATTCTGAATTTTTCCGGTCTTATGTATTGACAGAAAAGGTTGGAATGTGAAATGTTGCAGGGCTACTTTTACTTTTCTGAAGTTTTGTAGCTGANGGCGGGAGCGCCACCGCGCTTCCCAAGCGGTGCACTATAGCAGTGCGCCACCGGGCCGGCCAAGAATAATGAAGTTTGGATCCCCATCAAACTTTTCTTGAATCTTACTGGGTCACTTTCCCCCTGCAGTCACCAGCAAAGGGGTGGGATTATCTTGGAAATGGAGATATTCAGCTTCCCTAGAGGCCCATGGTCTCCATGGGGGTAAGGATTACGTAAAGAAGGAGAACTGGTAATTGATGCTTGTTCGGAAGCCCACCATGTCCCACACAACATGCTCCTGTTTTTTTCCTGATCTCTGGTTGCTCTTCTTGGTCCCCTACTGGGCTCCTCCTCCCCTGCTTAGCTCTCCAGTGTGGATGGGCCCCAGAGAGCCACTCTTGCTTTCTTCTCTCTGTTTGTGTCATCCCTGGGACAATTGATTCACTCTCCAGGCTGTATATACGGATGATTCCCAAGTATACAACTCCAGTCCACAGAGTTCTTCTCAACGGCAGACTTTTTAGTCCAATAGCATATTGAACATCTCCACTTGATTATCCCATATGTGTCCCAAACTCATCATGTCCCAGACTGCATTCATCAACATAGCCCAAAGAGCAGCATGTCTTTCTGGATTCCCAATCTCAGTAAAGGGCATCATTAAATATTATTCCCTAAGTCATTGTAGACCCCTTTTCCTCCCTGACATTGAAGCAAATCTAAAGCCATGTTGATCTAGCCACTAAAATTTAACTGAAGGCCATAGTCCATGAGAAATCTGTCCTGTGTTANAAAAGGTTGGAATGTGAAATGTTGCAGGGCTACTTTTACTTTTCTGAAGTTTTGTAGCTGAATCCAGGGTGAGGAGTTATTATAGTTGTTGAACTGTTGAGATTCCCCCATGACTCTGGGAGAGAAGAGAGAACACGGTAATGGCAAGAAACTTAGAAGTCCTCCTCTTGACTAGCTCTCATCTTCAAAATAACCAAACAAAAACCTTCCTTTATAGCTATGGCCTCTTTCTCTTTACATTGCAGTCAGACTTTGCCAAAGAGGATCTCTATTTGCTGTCAGTGCTCCTTTCCCATTCAGATCTCACCCAGTGTGGTGTGGGCTGTGTCCTGCCACAGCTACCTCTTCCAAAACTCATCCCTTCAAAGCCTTCTGGTTACACATTCTTTGGATGCATTTGAGGCCCTTCATCTCCTGGCCTGTAGGCACTGCTTAACACTCTGGGTCACTTCCTGCTGAAGCTCCTACCTCCTTTGAATTTAGCGACATGACTATATCAGCTTTGCTTTGGAAGAAAGGAACAGAAAATTCAATCCGAATTGGTTTAAGCAATAAGGAACTTCATAGGTTCATGTAAATGGAAGCCTAGAGGTAGAGCAAGTATCAGGGTTGGCTTCAGCTCCGTATCTCTGTGATTCTCCTGACTTGGCTTTCTTCCTTGTGTGGCCTCACTTTTCAGATTGGCAGGGGGAGAGGCCGCAGCAAGTCTGGGCTTTGTATTTATCTAGGATGACATCTGAAGGAAGGGAAAGTATCGTTTCTAGGATTTCTTCTAAGAGAATAATGAAGTTTGGATCCCCATCAAACTTTTCTTGAATCTTACTGGGTCACTTTCCCCCTGCAGTCACCAGCAAAGTCACCATTATCTTGGAAATGGAGATATTCAGCTTCCCTAGAGGCCCATGGTCTCCATGGGGGTAAG
>NW_007729282.1:223790-226468 GCF_000696425.1 Galeopterus variegatus | reverse complement strand
CCCTCTCCCTCCAATGTAGGATTTGCTCTTACGTGATTCTATGACACTTCACACACATCTCTACAAGAGCACTTCTGTTGTTCACGATCTTGTTGACTGTAGGGAATCTCATCTTACTATTCTTTTAGGTCCCTGTTCTCAGAAGAGTACTGTGAACATGGTAGGTGTTCAAGAAATGTTAGGTGATTACTGAGTGACTTTAGTCCTTAAACATGTATTAAGCCACTATTCGTTCCAGACACTCTTCCAAGCTCTGAGTTGTCTGATGTTCTTCCTTGACAGACTTGGTCCTGTGGTTGGGATGGGTGGAGTCAGTGGGGAAATGCCAGAAACTGTGTCCTAAGGCAAAGAGAGCCAGGTCAGGGCCAGTGTAAACAATTCAAAACCAGGTCAGACATACAAATAGGACTGGATGAATCTAGGAAGGGAAGGTATGCCAGTTTGGTTGATGTGTTTGAAGAGGCTGGTGGGAAGAAGACCTTAGAGTTAATCCCAGGTTCATGAGAGATATCTACGGCAGTTTTTGATTCAGTTTAAGATGATCAGAGTGTCATAATCACTGGAACATTCAAAGATGAATATGAAATAGTCCCTAACCTAGTAGGACCTCATGATTTGGCAGGAAAACAGATATGTAACAAAACCTTACATTTCAATGTAAGAAGTGATATAATAAAGCAAATATATACAGCATCTGCTTGGGAGAAATTGTGGTGATCTTGAGGGGACCCTAGTTATGGGAGTTGTTTATTTTTTTTTAAAGAAAACACTGCAAATTTGGCATTTTAGCTCCATAGGTTTCTTCTAAACAAACTGCTTCCTTTGATACAGAGACAAAAGTTGGTTTGTTCCACTCTTATAAAATGATCCACACATCACGATATTTCCCAGGGCTGATAGGGACTGCCACTCTGTGGAAATCTTTTCTGTAGATTGGTACTAACGCTATACATATTAGTGGGTTTTTTTTGTTTGTTTGTTTTTGAGTGTGTGTATGTGTCATGGTTCTTATGCAAAGAAAACATTATTCAGAGTTTACTTTAGATATTTGAAAATTAATATTCGATATATTAAAATTAAATTGATAAGTTATATGTTTGAATGATAAATTATAAAGACCTGGTTTTTCCTTAAGTTTTAAGTTTAGCTTCTAAATCTTATTATTCTACTTAATAGTCTAGCAAGTTTCAACATCACTTTTATGGGAATTTAAATCATGTTTATTAAATAAAGACCCTTAAATGTTTAAAACTGTGTTTATAAAGTTAATATATGTGATTTTTCTGTTAAATGCTACAGTTGCATAATTTAATAAAGAAAATTCTTTCTAAGTTTTTAAATAACTTTTCTAAATCTAATAAATTGAACACGAATGTGGATGACCTTAAATATTCTGATGTTACGTGTAAAGTTATATTTCAACCAGTCTAAATATCTTATACAATTGTATATTTTAAATTTAGGAGGTTGAACCCTCCACTCTACTAGATCAAATGTTCTTTCACATTACAAATACTTAATATAACAAAGTATGCTCAGATTTTTAAATATTAGTTGTAAAGGTTTGGTTCTCTTAACCATTTCTCTACTTAATTGGAGACTTTTCCAGGGCTGGGAGATGCTTACCCTGTGTGGACAAGATTTCATCTCAACAAATTTTTTCTCCCAGCAGTCATAACTGCCTATGGCTGAGTGCATTCTTGGAGACTCCAGGACACACCAAGCCTATTTGTAGTTGGAGTGGTTTCAGATTCCGACACTCTGGATTCAAGAGATATATTTCCTAATTTTTCCATCTACTCATGATGTTTGCAATCCCCACCCCACCTGCTTTCATTGCTTGACTGAATTTTGCATTTCTTTGACTCTTAAGATATTTAAATGTTTTCCCCTCTATTGGATCTAAAGTACTTGAGAGGTATTTGCATTCTTGCTTTCTGTTAGGACCACTACCCTCCAGATAATCTAAGATTATCTCAGTGAAATCTGGCTACCCTTCAAGGCTTTGTCTTACTAAAGACACAATTTTGAACAACATTCTGATGACTTGAACCAGCCAGGGTCTTTCACTGTGTTTGTTGATTATCTCTCCAAGCCTGGCTGATTCTTTTCTCATCTTCCAAGTCTCAGCCTGAATGTCCCTTCCTCAGAGAGTTCCTCTCTGATTGCACTTTTTAAGAGAGGGCTCCCTTATTATTTTATATCATGGCACTTTTTAAAAAAATGTTCTTCACATCACATAAAATAGTCACAGATACTAGTCTACTTTTTGGTTATCTGTCTCTCCCAATAGAGTGCAAGCGGTATGAGAGCAAAGACTAGTCTTTTTTATAAATTAAGTATTTTATTTTGAAATACTTTTAGGGTAAGAAGAAGTTGAAAAGACAGTACAAACAGTTCCCTGTGCCCTTCATCCAGCTTCCGCAAAAAATAACACTCTTGCAAAGCTGTAACACATGATGGAAACCAGGAAGCTGACATCCATACAATACTGCTATCTAGGCTTTCAGGACCTTTTTGGGGATTTCACCAGTTTACACACACTTGTGTGTGTGTATGTGTGTGTACTTGCACACGTGTAGTTCTTTTTTAAAAAAAAATTATTTATTTATTACGAATATTCATGAGATACAAAACTGATTGTCCCCCCTCCTGTCCATGATGTGGGGGCCAGATTC
>NW_007729282.1:219992-223381 GCF_000696425.1 Galeopterus variegatus | reverse complement strand
GCAAAAAATAACACTCTTGCAAAGCTGTAACACATGATGGAAACCAGGAAGCTGACATCCATACAATACTGCTATCTAGGCTTTCAGGACCTTTTTGGGGATTTCACCAGTTTACACACACTTGTGTGTGTGTATGTGTGTGTACTTGCACACGTGTAGTTCTTTTTTAAAAAAAAATTATTTATTTATTACGAATATTCATGAGATACAAAACTGATTGTCCCCCCTCCTGTCCATGATGTGGGGGCCAGATTCTTACTGGGGGCATATCCATTACCAGAAATTACTTTTGTACCATTTGTCCCCTCCCAACTATCAATCTCCCTCCCCTTCCCCCTTTCTCCTCAACTCCAATTTGTAACCCAGGGAATGTTCCCTCTCTCTGTTGGATCACGGCACTACTGTGGTCTTTCTTTCTCGCCTTCCTTTCTCTCTCAGCTCCCACATATGAGTGAGCACATGCGGTATTTATCCTTCTGTGCTTGCTTGATTCACTCAACATAAGTTTCTCCAGGTTCATCCATGTTGTTGCAAATGGGAGTATTTCATTCTTTTTTATGGCAGAGTAGTATGCCATGGTGTATATATACCACAGTTTCCTTATCCACTCATCTGATGATGGACATTTAGGTTGGTTCCATATTTTGGCTATTGTAAACAGAGCTGTGATGGACACGGGAGTGCAGGTATCTCTTCGACATGATGATTTCCATTCCTCTTGATACATACCCAGAAACACATGTGTAGTTCTAAGAACTTTTACACCATATGTAGATATATGTAGCCACCACCACCAGGATATAGATCACTACGAGGACACTCCCTCTCGCTTTCCCTTTAGGAGGGCTAGTCTGTTTTGTCCACTTCTGTCCCCTCAGTGACTTATTTAGTGCCACGCACATGATAGGCAGCAAATAAATATTTGTTGGAGGCACCAACATATGGCCAAATTTGCCAAGTTTTTTGGATAAAGAACTTTGTTAATCTGTTTACTAAACTTCAGTTACTAAGAGGGTATTTGAGGAGAAACATGTCATCAGACTCCACCTCACAATGATTGATGTGTAAAGAACACAAAAAATCCTCAGCTACTAAATCTCATAGAGCTGTTGTATTAGTAATAATCCAAATCTTACAATCAAGACTTTGCCAATGTGGAAAGGTTAAAAATTTTGAGCAAAGGCCTAAATAGACACTATATATGTATGCGATGTGTGTGTATGCATATATATATATATATATATATATATATACACACACACACACCCACTGTCAAGCTTTTACCTGCCCGTAATCCT
Organism: Galeopterus variegatus; assembly: GCF_000696425.1. Taxonomy (NCBI): domain Eukaryota; kingdom Metazoa; phylum Chordata; class Mammalia; order Dermoptera; family Cynocephalidae; genus Galeopterus; species Galeopterus variegatus. The sequence goes on along the minus strand of NW_007729282.1, from coordinate 222,083 downwards.
GCTGACTGGGCCAATTGTCGAGCTAGGGCTGGGTCTGGAGCTCACAGACCCCTCAAGTACATTCATAGATGGGGTCACAACCCCTTCAGATGCCAGTCTGGGTCACCAGATCCCTCACACACAGGTCTATAAGCTAGGTAACTGGCAAAATGTCCTTGGAAGCCATAGGTTAGAGAGCATGGCCATGTGGGCAGATGCCCGAGGCAGATGCCAGCCAAGCTGGGGCATTATGCATGTGCACTAACTCTACCCCCCCCAATCTGCTTACAAAGAATGCGCTGCACCACCCCCAACTGGACGGGCAGGTGAGGGGGACTGATTAAATTATTCCATTTTCCCAACACACACACACACACACACACACACACACACACACACACACACACACATATGTTTCAGATATTTTGTGCGAAATGTTATTTCAACATCCTCTGGAATCCAAACTAGCAAACGAAGGGAGCCTGACCGAGAATGCAGTGCTGCTAGACCTTGCTTCCTCCTGGTTCCTCTGACTAATACTGTCCCAGAGTAAATAGAAACATGACCCTCCATTAACTTGTTTTAGACTGACTACAATAAAATTTCCCTTAATGGTACTAGGGGGAAATCGACTACTCCTGAAAGATATTTGCACATCGCTCGAGTTTCTTGACCTTAAGATATCTTTTTGGAAGCATTTAAATAACTAAAGAAAGAAATTGCCCTTTAAGTAGACCGTGTGACAGAAGTAGGTGGAAAATAATTACACTGCATACCAAACCTTACCTTTGCACAGGATAACTCCATGACAAATGCTAAAGCAAACATGCTATGAGAACACCATAATATTCGTTCACCTCTTTGCTGATAAGAAAGGCTTATGAATTTTTATATCTTGAAAACCTTTGTTTTGCAGGGTTTGCTTTAGCGGGTTGCCTCTTACTCACTGTGTGTGGAGAGACTGAATCACTTTAGAATCCATTTTCCTTTAGTTTCTGGAGGCCTAGCATTTAGTGTATTTTGTGTTAGAAACTGCAGGTAGGACCTGTTTCTGTAAATGATTTATTTCCATAGATCTGTTCCTTTAATTGATTTGATATTTACTTAAGAAAGTTCTTTCTTTGCTTACCCTGTCATCCCCCTCTGAGAGCTTTTGTAAAGTTTGTTGCAGTCATAAATAGGCCGGTTCCTTCCCAGACCAGTCATTTCTCTGAGGTTTATATGCCTTTAAATGGAATTTGGGCACCATTTTACACGGATTTTTTTTTTTTTTAAATGTCCTTTTTTTGGATAGAACCTGTGGCTTGGGAAGGCTTTAACCTGTACCCCATAAGAACAGCGTGAATGCTATGAAAACTCAGCTCTAAGACAAGTCCTGTGCCTGATCTCCCGACCATATTGCCAGCTTTAAACCATTCTCAAGTGGTCACTGGATATAAAAAAAAAAAAGTCTCTTAGCTGGGAGGTCGGTAAAGCTAGAGTGCCTTAGCCTCTCCCGCTTCTGGGTAACAGAGATTCCAAGATCTTAAAAGTGATTTGTGTATGTTTAGCCTTAGTTCACACTCTGGTAGTAAGGCAGGTACAGAACTTGTTCTTCGAGTTGGAGTTTTCAGCTCCTAGGCCCAGGGACTAGAGCCTGGAGAGGAGACATGTCCTCTGCGTCCCTTCCTCAACAGCAGCCAGAAGCTCTGAAGTCTCTTTTCACGATCTTTTCTCTTCCTGTAAATAGAGAAAGGCCGCCCTTCAAGAAGCACCTATGCTGTCTGTCTGAAGCTCATTTAAAAGGAAGGGTGGTTTTCATCTGGAGAGGAAAACCAAGGCCTCAGGTCACCAAAACAAAAGTGAGCTAAGGAAGAAAACCACCTTCCACAGTGCCCAGCCATCACAGCCACTGGACTCCTTTTGAATCCAGAGCTCACAGCACAAGTGACTCCAACTCAGAGCCCCTGCCTGGAGTCTCCCAGTTTGGCCCAGAGAACTGAAGGGAATCATTGAATTTCAAATTTGCTTAGGAAAAGTCACAGTGCAGGGGAAACCCTGGTTAGCCTTCCAGGGGACTTCCAGAGCCATGGACTGGGGGGGGGGGGGGGGGGGGGGGGGGGGGGGGGGGGG
>NW_007729282.1:194616-219015 GCF_000696425.1 Galeopterus variegatus | reverse complement strand
GGGGGTGGGGGGGGGGGGTGGTTGGGGGGGGGGGGGGGGGGGGGGGGGGGGGGGGGGGGGTGTTGCCCGTTTTGGTCAATTTGGTGTGCTTTCCACAACGCTGTTTCATTTTGCCCTTATCTACATGAATATTTGCCCAAGTGTTGCTTTCTGCTTTACCTTTGCCCCCGAGGAGGAAAGTATTGTTAATGGAGAGGGGAGACCAAGGGCAGAGAATTGCTCATTTTTCTGCATCATGGAAAATATAGGATGTGCAGGAAACATATCCTTTCAACTGACTTAATCCTTTCAGTGAGGCTCGTTTCAATGAGCTCCATTGTGTGCAGACCTTATTCAAGCACAATAAAAATAGAATACTTAGAGGACTATGTCTATAGAACCAGAGTGCAATGGAGGGTTGAGGCAATTGTCCAGATAATCCAAGCAAAAACAAAGAGGAACAAAATAAAACCAACCACCGTTGAGAAAAAAGCAGCTTTGGGAACCTGAATGATCCACTCTGGTTCTCTACATTGTTCAAATTCACCAGCTCTGCATCTGTATTTACTCTTTCTACGTAGACTGAGCTTAAGTTGTTGAAGAGTTTTCCACCAATACTATCTCAAGTACTACATCAAAAAAATGCATTTGCTTTAAAGTATTCCTCTCTCCCCTATTTCCCAGCACCCAGCTCTGCATCTGTATTTACTCTTTCTACGTAGACTGAGCTTAAGTTGTTGAAGAGTTTTTCCCCCAATACTATCTCAAGTACTACATCAAAAAAATGCATTTGCTTTAAAGTATTCCTCTCTCCCCTATTTCCCAGCATGAAAATAAATCTCACCACACATTTGCTCTTGTTTTTATATAAAGAATAGATGACTCTGGAGCTTGGAGAGATTTGTTTTTCATTTGACTCTGTGACTTCCCTTTAGCAATGAGCTGGAGATGGCTTATCTACACACTCACATGTTTTAAACCTGTTGCTTTATGCTTGGCTAAGTGCCTGTCATGTGTGTTGGTTGCCAGCACAACAGCTTGGCTTATTTAGAAAAGCAGGGAGCTCAATTTCCTTTGAGATAGCAGCTGGTAATATTCCACTGGCTGCCAGTGAGACAGTGCTCAATGTGGAGACATTGTCTTGGCTGAGGTTCTCCTTAGACTGGCTTCCCATGTTGGGATCGGGACTCGCCTCTCAGGTTAGATTCCCTGACCCTGTTGTTTCAATGGCTCTGTCCCTCTCACATAGACTCAGACCCTGTCATTCATTCATGTGATCTTTCCTTCTGTCTCTTTCCCATCATAACCAGTCACCAAGTCCTGAGGATTCTTCTTTCCCAAAGTTTCCCTCATTCTAACCTGTATTTTTTTGCTATCCTCTGACTTTGAGTTCTTATTTTCTTACCCTCCTAATAATCACTTGCTTTTTTCAGTCTTACCCATTTCTAATCCATCCTAAGTAAATGCCAGAACAACCTTCCTTGAAGCTCTGCTTAATTGAATTTTATTCTCTTAGATAAGCATCTTCAATAACTCCTTGTTACCTAAAAGATTTTGCTCAAATTTGTCTGCCTAGCATTGAAAGCTTTTATCATTTGGTTTTAATCATTTCCCAGCCTCACGTGAACCATCAGCTCCAGCAAGATGGGCCTGTCATTCTTCCACATGAAATGCCCACATCCTCCGAGGCTAAATTGGACATCTCTTTTCTTCCAAGAAGACTTATTCTTGATCACTTTCAAAGAAAGTGACCATTTTTGAACTGGAATCACAGAATCTTAGGGTTGGTAGTCATCTTGGAGAACACCAAATCCAACTTTTCACCCTGCAACATACCTTTGACCTCTGTTCGAACATGTCCAAGATGGGGAACACATGTATTGCATTTTTGGACAGCTATTACTGAATAATTTATTCCATTCTTTTCTTTTCTCTTTTTGAAATAATTTCTGTGCTCTGTACCTTACTTATCTTTGGTTTGTCCTCAGGAACAATACAAAAGAAATATCTTTCTGTATCAAAGCCCCTCAAATATTTGATGAATACTATCATAGCTCTCTTGACTAATCCAAATTCAACCCAGACTGTTGGATTATTTTTTATATTAAAATTGTTTCTAAATTATTCTCAGACTTGGCCATTGTATCTGGAAGTGCTCCAGGGTGTTAACAATAATCTTAAAATGTAGATTCCAGGAAAACACAACTTTCCTGGTTCATAATATTCATTCCAAAGAACTTGAGATATTTGTACCACTTATTTGGCTCATTATGCATCGTAGTATTTATAGGTTAGTTTTTGGTCAGGGAGGAAGGAGGGACAATTTCCTGTGCCTCTGTGGTTTTACTTGTAAACTAGATCAGCTCCTGGAAAGCAGGGACTCTGACATGCAAATCTCTATGTCTTTCAGAGAAGGCCCCGCACCTAGTAGGCATTCAATAATTTGGTTTTGAAAAATTAATCTCAGGTGATAGGCATGGCTGAATCTACTGTTCACTTCTCAGCTTCTATATTATTTAATCTCTTGGCAGCGTGGACACTGTTGCCTCCTTTTTCCTTCTGGAAATTCTTCTTTTGGTTTCCATGACAGTCTACCTTGAAGGTTTTCTACCCAGCTGTCTTCTCCACTTCGTCGTTTTCTTTGTAATTTCTCTTTAACATTGGTTTTCTTCAGGGTTCTTTCTAATGCCTTTTTTCTTCTACTGAACCCACTCCCTGGGCATCTGCTTTTGTGACTTCAGTACCTTCTAGTTACAAATGATTTTTATCTTGATTCCTAGACCAGTGTATCCAACTGCCTTCTCCACTTGGACGGCCAATGGCACTCAAATACACAATATGCTCAAAGTCTTAAGCTCATTAAACTCATTTTGTTTTCCTAGAGTCATATCCTTCTTCTGTGCTCCTCACCTCCCACTGAGGAGTTCAAGTCAGAAATCTGGGAGTCATCCTTTTCTTCTCACTCTCTGTCTCTACTCCCACCATCTTTTCCAATCAATAATGAAGGTCATTCAATTATGTTCCTGGAAATTCTACGAATGTGTTCACTTCTCTTCTCTTGACTGCTACTTGTCTTTCTTGGCTACCATCTTCTTGGCACAGATGACTATAGTACTCTCCAGCTACCAGATTTTGGAAGTTTGGAAATGCTTGTAAGTCAGCTTTCAACTCCTTTCCTAAGGAGAAAGACCGTAGGAGGAAGTCAGCTGAAGAGATTTAAGAAGTATTTAGGAAATAGAGTTGAGTGAACTTAGTGGCCTATTGGATTCTATGATGAGAACAGAGTGAGAAGTAACAGATAGTGCTGACATTTCAGGTTCAAGGTGGTAGGTGTATGTGGGGAACTAGGGAGGAAGGTTTTGGAACATCCCATTGCACACCAGAGTTCCCTATCTGAGCACTTCCCATGCCCTGTTGTAATTGCCGGCTTACCTGTGGCTCCCCACAGTGAACCTACACTGCACATACTGGGAGGACAGGGACTGACCACGCATCTTTTATTTTCCTGGTTGTATCCACATGGCACAGGGCTTGGTGTATTAAAAGTGCTCAATACTGTATGTAATTGCTGAATGAGTTCTTGTAGTCTAATGCCACAGTTGTGATACGTTTTAAGATATCTTTTTAGAAAAAGGTTTGGGGGGGCAGTTTGACATGGGTCAGGAAAGAACCTGCTATCATATCTTGCTGCATATAACTAGAGTTACAAAACAGAAGAAAAAGAACAAACAAACGAAAGGAACTTTAAAGTTACTGTGGAATTAACTGAACATAAGGAAGATGATACAATACATACAGACCCAATCAGTGAAATAATATTTACTGAGTGTCTATTTTTGGCAACACTTAGTTAGGGACTACGAGTAGTGATCATATATCCCTATTTGTTCTGTAGAGACCTGGTTTATGACTCTTGTCTCAGCATGTTCTGGTCTAGAAAATATATTATGTGATCAGACTAGCTCTGGGAGATACAAAAAAAATCCCAATTTAACTCAGGAAAGAAGGTGGTTCTTGATATTGGGGTAGATTGGATTCAGAGTCGGCAGGCATGTATGGGGAGATTTAGGGTTGTCATGAGGAAATTCACCCAAGGAAATTTCTGGGAGAAAGAAATCAGCAAATCTAAAACTGCAAACAGATTCAATAAGTCTCCAAGAGGAAGACCTGGTGGCTGATCAGAGTCTAAGATGACACCATCTACAAGATGTTGCCATCTCTACTTTACTTGGTTTGAAATATCCATCATGAGTCATCCCTTAGGTTTCTACAAAAACGAAGTGGTGAGGAGGAGCACCTTGCCTTTAGAATGTCACTATTAAAAAAGCAGGTGGTCAGAGGAGGACTGAGACCTACCCCTCCACCCCATTCTTGGAAAGCCTTTTGTCATTGGCTCATGAGCACCATAACTGACTGAGTTTGGAGACTGCTTGGTTTTCACCTTGGCAGGGGACAGAGAAGATAAGAAGACATAGATCCTGGAAGAGTTTAAGTAGCCAGGACCCAGTAAGAGCCTTCAAAGGGCAGGTGAGTTCCATATACCTGGAAGACCTAAGAAATTGTAACCGGAGGGAGGTGGCCATGAGACAGTGACTAAAATGAAATCAAGTCTAATGAGGTAGAGGATTTTTTTTCATGAGAATTCCAAAGGAGGTGCCCCTTATGACAAAAGTAGAGAGGGCACACACTGATGAACAGGGGGCAGTGCTTCCAGGAGCAGGCAGCCCCAGAGGAGTGCTGGAACGGCGTGGGGAGAGAGAGGGGGCTTTACCAGGGGTTTTGAGTCAGGACAGAGCAAGAGAGGAGTAAAAAGAGGATTTTAGGAACATTTGCTGCATGTGATTTATAAAAGTGTCTTTGCTCATTTATGGGAGTTATCAAAGCATTACTAAGGTCATGATAACTTCTTGGTACGTATGTATTTTCCCCTCGATAGATAATAAAAGGAGAACTATTTTGATGTGTGAGTTTGAATCCTTAAATGTTGCAGAAGCAGAGGGTGGTGAAGGCAGGTCTAGGGGCACCAATTCTTCACTCATCTTCCTGTGTCTTTAGCGCACACACATCCACCCTGTATTTTTGCATGGAGAGTGTGGTCTCTTGGTGAGAGGGTCCTGTTGTAAACTCTTTGTCCACATGTCATTGACTCCACAGAAGACTGTTTCCTTTGGATAATAAGAGCTAACGTGTATTGAGTGCTCACTTTCTGTTAGGCATCATGGTAAAGACTTTACATTAATTAACGCATTTAGTCCTTTAAATAATCATTTAAGGTATCTACTATTATAAAACTCATTTTCTTTTCATTTTGGCAGCTGGCTGTATAACCCTCACTTTACACATAAGGAAATCGAGGGTCGGAACAACCACAAGAACTCAACATATATGAAGTCATGTGGTTAGTAAGCGGCAGAGACTTTACATTAATTAACGCATTTAGTCCTTTAAATAATCATTTAAGGTATCTACTATTATAAACCTCATTTTCTTTTCATTTTGGCAGCTGGCTGTATAACCCTCACTTTACACATAAGGAAATCGAGAGTCGGAACAACCACAAGAACTCAACATATATGAAGTCATGTGGTTAGTAAGCGGCAGAGACAGGATTCAATTCTTGGATCTTTCTGTTTCTGGAACCCAAGCTATGTCACAATCCACCTTTCTGTGATTCTTAATTTCCCTTATTTATTCCTTAAGTACAAAATGTGTTTTGTGTGAAGTCAGGAAGACTCGAGCATGCAAAGCCTCTTTAAAGAGCGGGGTAGTTAAAGGTTTTGGTCTTGGAGCAGGATGAAAGGAAGCAAAAGACTGGGTCTTTAGGGAAGCATAAGGAAGGGCTGAGAAAAGTCTCTGAGGTGGGACAGAGGCGTGTGTGTGTGTGTGTGTGTGTGTGTGTGTGTGTGTGTGTGTGTGTATGCATGGGGTGAACTTTAGTATTCTTTCCAATCGAGTCTATGATTCTAAGAAGTCTAGTCCACCAGAGCTCATGGGGAAAAGTGAGTGATGAGATCAAATCAGATTTTGAAACCCACTTAAAAAAGTCTAGATGTGATGTTAATGGGCAATGGAGAGCCCTAATTCCTCCAGAAGATGTGTAGACTGCGGCTTTGGGGGACCCTGAAGAACCATGCCCCCTAGAATTCATGTCCCTGTGTACTTCTCTCCCACATTGATTTAAACCTGGCCATTTCACTAGCCTTGGCCAGTAGGACATTAGCAGACATAATGCAAGCGGAAGTGCGATAAGCATTGGCACTTTTGTGTTTATTCCCTCAGAAGGCTCTGTCTTAGAATCCAGCTGCCAACTGTGAAGATGCCCAAGCAGCCACATAGAAAGGCCCAGGAAGAGAACTGAGGTCCCCCGCTGACAGCCCTAGCCGAGCTCCCAGCTGGCATTCATACCCTTTGCCAGCCATGTGAACGAGGCCATTGTGGAAGTTCCAAATTGCTCTGGTCATCGCAACATAAAGCAGAATCCCCCAGCCAGCCCTTAGAATCATGAGATAATAAATTATTGTAGTTTTAATCTGCTATGGCTTGGGGTGGTTTATGATAATGATAGATCAATGAAACAGTTGAAAGTGGTCTTCCTGCCCCCTCCCTCGCTCCCTCCCTTCTGGCAGCTATTACAACATACAGTGATGGCCTCGGAGACAATGCAAGGACAAAGACAACTAACCTTCATGACCTCTGTTTTAAGGCAGCGTGATGATTCCTGCACCTCCGGATCTAACCTACATTTTTCTGAGTTTCAGACTTTCATTTCCAGCTGGCTATCAACATTTCCAAGCAGATTTCAATTTGCTCCCTTCGGATCTCTCCTCTTCCTCCTTTCTCCATTTTGTTGTTGGTATTGTCACGTCCCCAGTTGCCCAAGTTAGAAATCCCAGATTCATTCAGACTCTCCCTTCAGTCCCACTCCCCATGTTGAAACTCTCACATTGTTCCCATACCGTCGCCTTGCTGCCTGCCTGGTGCCTGGATGACAGAGGATCTGATACACCAACTGCAGTCAAGTCTGCGCGCACTGGGAGTGTTGCAGCTGCAGTGTTGACTTGTGCTAGGAAAGAGGGAGTAGCCAGGCCTAGCCACGATGGAAATTCTCTCTTCCGCAGTTGTACCTCCAGAGCGAATGGGCATAGGTTTCTCTCCCTTCATCTCACCTCCAGTCTTAGTTGGATGAAGGATCAATTGCAGCTGGGACAGGGTAGGTGCAGAGGAGATTGTATCCATTGATAATTTTATCTTTTCTTTTTTGTTTTTTTTGCAAATGGTTGGTACAGGGATCCAAACCCTTGACCTTGGTGATAGGTGCAGAGGAGATTGTATCCATTGATAATTTTATCTTTTCTTTTTTGTTTTTTTTGCAACTGGTTGGTACAGGGATCCAAACCCTTGACCTTGGTGATACAACACTGTGCTCCAAGCAACTGAGCTAAGCAGCCAGCTCCCCATTGAAATTTTAGACTTTTTGTGGCATCCTCCTCTGAGCAAAACCTAGAACAATTGCATATATTTTCTAACAAGTATTTAAAAACATCCAAAACAGTTTTAGTTAATGTGGAGTTGAATCAGTTGTACTCCATTCAGAGTGTGCTATATTATAGTCAGAAAAAAGTATCCTTGAAATATTTTAGTCAGGCTATCTGGTTGCATTGCCTTCTTCTTGTTATACAGTAATGCCTTAGAAATTAAAAGTCACATACCTTTCTTAGTTTTCTTTTTTCCATATTTCAAAGACAACTTATCTTCTCTATTAAGCACTGGGAAGAGAGTCAAGGGACTTGGCCTCACAGGTGCTGGTGGTCTTTACGATGTCTTAGAGAGTGTCTTAGTGCATGTTAGAAGGTACCCTCTCTCTCTTGGTGGTGGTAGCCGCTTGGGCACATGGTGGCTCCCAGATGGCTGGGCTCCCACTCCAGAATGTACAGCTTGGCTGAGAGTGTGGGGGTGGATTATTGCTCACCTTCTTGGCCAGGTGCTATTGGACAGTGCAGTGTGCTCCTGTGTCTCTCCTACAGCTCTGTGCAGTTCTGCTGGTAACAAGTGGTGTGACTTCCTGCCTCTGGCTCTGGGTTTCTTCAACTTGGAGGATCAAGCCTGCATCTGGGGCTAGGATACCTGTTTCAGTCACAATGGGACCTCGAGCAAGTCCTCGATCTGTATAGGTCCTAATTTTCTGGTTTGGAAAATGGAGGTGGGTGAATGAGACAATCTCCAAGAATTTCCTTCTGGATTCAAAAAGCTTGGCCACTAATATGCTGCAGAAAGCCAGGCATGGATTCAAAATCTTCAAGTTTCATGACAGGACTTGCTTTTAATAGTCTGCCTCCATCTTTCTCCCCTTGTTGCAACGCAGTCAATTAGTCAATTTCTCTGCATTTTAGTTTTTCTCTATTTGTCAAATGGGGATAATAAGAGATGCCTTAGAGGGATTCAGGGGACATAAACTAATTAATGGTCATAAAGTTGGAGTGGCTGTGTGCCTGCTAAGTGGTCATGATTCTAAACAGATCTTCGTAGCTCCTCGGCTGCTCACTGCCTAAGCATCAGACAGCACCATAATGTGATGTGCTTTTTTTTTTTTTTTTTTTTTTTTTTTTATCAAAAAAAGACATACAGAGGCACTGGGAGAAAGCATATCAGAAATAAAGGCCAGAATCCTGGCTAGGGAGCGGGTGGGGGAGGGTGGGAGGTGTGGCTTGAGGGCGGAAGGAATCTGGGAATGGAGGGAATTGCTGTTGGGTAGAGATCTTGGGGACCCGCGTTCCCGGGAGGTTTCTCCCGCTAGTAGGATTAGGTAGTGGCAGAAGGAACGGCCCTGAGATTGGCAGAAGCACATTCTGGTTCTGAATCTGTTGTGGTGCTCCTGGCTTTGAGTCCCACATTATCTCTCCTTACTTATCTTTGTCATGTGGGAAGGCAAGAAAACAGCCTTAAAAAAGGCAGAATCCACTTCCTTGAGAATTAATCTTGCTACAGCACTGAAGACCCTAGTCAGCTCACTCAAAATACCAATTTACTATTTGCTTGTTGATCATGTTCTGGGCAGTTTGACACTTCAGAAACTAGAGATCATATTTCAGAATAGAACATAAACATGAGCCATTGTCTATGCCTAGATTTTATTTCTTCCTTGAAACCTTTTCAGATCTTTTCAGTGGAAATATTAATTCCTTCTTCCTAACATTTCCACTTGCTTTGTGTGTATGTGTGTGTGGCTGGCTGGTCTGGAAATCTGACTATACTGCTTTTTGGACTGCCATATATCAGAGGTATTTATGCAACTATCCTGATAAAGTTTAAGTTCCTTAAGAACACAGAACATATGTTATTCATCTGCAAGCTTCTTACAGCATCTAGATATCGCTTTCAACATAGAAAGTCTTCAACAGCTACTTATAAAACTGAACTGTGTTAGGGGGCTGGCTGATTGGCTCAGTTGGATAGACTGCAACCTTATAACAACAAGGTCAAGGGTTCAGAATCCCAAATCCACCAGCTGCCAAAAAAAAAAAAAAGAGTCTCTTGACTCAGGGACCTCAAGAAAGTGGGTTAAAAGTGGGATATTGAATAGGTAAAACTTTTTTAAAAAGAAAAATAAATAAAAAGTAAAACTGAGCTATGTTACACGAAGAAAGAATACGGAAGATTGAATGATAGGATTTTAGGATTTCAAGATTTTGATTGTCTTGCATTTATCACTCGGGTAACTCATAATTTTTTCTTTATTTAATATTCTTTCTGGGGCTAGAATTCTCATTTTGACGTAATGGCATAGAATTAGTATATTTAGTAATTAGTTATCTCACCTTGGAAAGCAGAGGGCAGAGACCTAAGGGGGAACATGAGATAAAATTAATTTTGTTTGGAGCAGGGGATGGCTAGGTAGATTTAGAATTGAAGACGAGGGGTAACATGGCAGAAGTAGCAGAGAAAAAAATTTTCTCTAAGAGTTGACCCTTGGGCAGACTTGATTTTAGTTATGTAATCTGTCGCTCAGATAGGTCCTGTCTGCGCGTCCCTTGATATGGAGGAGCTGAAGTCCTTGGCTGCCCTATGTCACCAAGAACATTAAATAAGTAAACATTGATTCTGTCTTATGATTTGGTTGAACTTTGGATAATTATGTATGTTGTCAGCAGATATTCCTGCTGCAATTCTTACCACATAATTTGCTAAGGAATATTTACCTTTGCACTCAATGTTTCCAGAAAGCAGAGGTATAAAGTTATACTTGCATGCTCTTTGTAGGCAAAAAGAAAGTTTATTGACCCCCTAAGTCATGTGTTTTCATCTTAAAGTGGGAAAATATATAGAATCAAAGAACTGAAGTGTTCTAGATCTGCCTTTGCCTGAGGAAGTTGTCTTATCCCCTCTCTCATTTCACAAATGAGGATACAGAGCCCCAGAGAGCTTAAATAAAGTGCCCAAGGCTGCAAGATGGGGATCAAAACCCAAGTTTCTGACTCTGAGTCCTGGATACTTGCTATTTTTTCCTCCTGTGATATTGTCTGGCTTAAATTCATAGGAGTGATTTATTATTATTATTTTTTTGTTAGCTGGACAGCACAGGAATCAAACCCTGGACCTTGGTGTTATTAGCACCATGCTCTAACCAACTGAGCTAACCGGCCAGCCTTGGAGTGCCCATGTTTGTTCGAACTTATATTTTGCTTAGTTCAGTGTATTATACACGATTGATAAACTTGAACTTTGTTAAGACTGTGTGGTGTGTGGGCTGATTACCAGGATTTGTCCTCCCGTGGTATTGGACTCATTATAGTAAGGATGTTAAGCTCCTCCTAGCCCAGAGCCCACATGACCACTTCCAGAGAGTTGAATGTAGTATATTTAGAAGCCAGCAAAGAATTTCTTAGAATGATTGAATCCATCATATATGTAATGCAAACCATTCATTGTTACCATTACACCAGTAAAGAATGCTTTATGCTGCGAGTATGCTAACTGCCTTAAGCAATAGAGATGTTTAATTATCTCACATGCAAGTGGATGAGCAGAGGATCAGCAATGTCTTTAAAGTCCGAGGCTTTTTCTAACTTTCTGGTCCACCAACCTCAGTGCAATGGCATGCTGACTCACTGTTTCAGGATGATGGCTTTGTTTCTGGGCATCATATCTGTAGTCAAGGCAACCACAAGGGAACTGGGTCAGTACTCGTGACCTTGTCCCCTTTTCTGAAGAAAATAAGTATATTTTTAGAAGCTTGTCCACCCCTTACCTGTAGACTTCCACGTACTCTCATGAGTCAGAACTATGTCATATGGTTACTCTTCTCTGATAGGGGACTGGGAAAGAGTTTTTTCTTTCTTTCTTTTTTTTTTTTTACCTCTATATTGGATGTCAGCAAGAAAAGTATACTGGGCATAAATGTTGAGTCAGCCAACCTTCAGTTAATGTTGCCCAATTAATATTGTCTGGTTCATCTTCCCTGATGGAGAAGTTGGGAGGTAGGCTTTTCTGTCTGGTTAGAGTCAAGAGAATTTATTGGTTGTGGCATATGTGCCCAAACTGAGGGACACGCAACATTAAAGTGTCAGTAGGCAGGCTGGGATCAAGATGTGAGCAAAAATGGGTCATCCAGAGGAGAGAAAGTAGATCAAAGTACTTAAGGTTAGGGGCTCTGAAGCCAGATTGTTCTAGGTTTAAGTTCTGGCTTCTGTCACTTCCTAAGTATGTGATGTCACAAAGTTACATAACCTCTCTAAGCCTCATGAGTTTCCTCGTGAGTTTAATGAGGATAATAATAATACTTTAGTCGCTGGGTTATTGTGAGGAGTTATATCTTTAAATCCCTGAGCACAGTCTCTGGGGATTCAATATCATCACCAACATTATCATCATCACCCTAGTCATCATCAAAACAACAGGTGTTTGAAGTACAGGCATTAAGAATTAGTATACAGCAAAAAGAAAGATCAAACCTGACACGTGAGAGTAGATTAAGTGGAAAAGCAGCAGAATAAATCAGACAGTACATATTCCCTGCCGTGAGGGTGGGCTGCTTCCATTAAGGGGACTTCCTGTTTCCAGGTGGTATAGATGACTCACAAGGGCTTATTTTGTGGCCTAAACATATCTTCTAGAAGGTGGCATACTGTATAGGATTCCAGAGTATGGAAATGGGATGGTGGAGGGGAGAAATGCCGATGATAAGACTCCAAGGAGGGAGACTGGGGTGAGATTGCTCTGGTCATGGGTCTGCTGCTAAGAGTCCCATCGGTTTATGAGACATAGAAGGCATAGGGCATTGGCTTCTCCTTTGATCTTCCTTGACCTGCTTTAATCAAGTGTGTGTGTGGTGTGTATGTTCTGTGAGTCATGGGGGATGCCCATTAGCAGGGCCCACTTATGTAGAAGTAGCTCTAGGTCAGGTGGGCATGTAGGCTCACTGGAATGCAGTTCACTTCACAGGCCTGTGTGAGTCTAAGTCCACCAGTGGCTGGGATTTTACTTGGGGTGGAGATGTAAGACAAAATTTAAGTGGTTTCCACCTTCCTGGGGATGGACAACATCTGACTACCAAACGAATGCCTGTTCTTCTGTATCAACAACTGTGAGTAGACAGGGGATGGACAACATCTGACTACCAAACGAATGCCTGTTCTTCTGTATCAACAACTGTGAGTGGACAGTTATGTGGTTTCCTCTCCTCCCAGAAAAGGCCTGATGTGGACGATAACATCAAACACATATGCTACACACAGCTACTTGTGATAACCAACTTAATCCACAAAACAACCCTGTTTGGTAGGTACAATGATAATCCCTGTTTTTCCAGATGAGGAAACTGAGGTCAAGTAATTTACGAACTCATAAAGTTGTCAGTCGTGTTGGAAAGGAGACTTGGCTAGGTCTAAACTTGTGTGTCTAGACTTACGCTAAGACCTATGACTACAGAGAGACTAAGAAAATTGGTCTGTGGTTGTTCTAATTGATTGTTTCATTCTAACTTTTGCATGAAGAAGTGGAGCTTAATGAAGCCTTGAGCCAAAACATTTGCCCTGTGATAGAGACAGGAAAAGGAGACCAACCCATATCTGGGCTTTTCCTGACATACGCTAGCCAAGGGTGCAAGGCTCCTCTTTGCCTTGAAAACACACACTTAACAATACGACCGGCAGATGGGTCGATTTGCCGTTTAGTTTGTTGGATGACAGTTTTTTTGAGTTCAGCCTTGATTTAGAAGTTCGAAGGAAGGGGAGGTTGTTGAGGAAAAGGTTATGAAGACTGAGTTGGATGTTGTGAAGGGTAAGTAGAAGATGGTGGGACAGGAAATTCCCAGCACTGGCAAAGATATGGAAGCAGAAAAAAAAAAAAAAAAAAAAAAAATTACAGGGCTTCAACGAGAAGCAATTCAGTTTGACTGGAATACAAGGCATATGCAGTGGAGTTTTGGGAAGTAAGAGGGGTGGAGAATATAGATCATGGGAGTCTTTAAATACCAAACCAAGGAGTATGAATTCTACTCAGTAGGCAGTAAGGAGCCTATTAAATAAAATTTGAGTAAAATTGGGGGCTCTGCAGGAAGGACAACTTTTATTTCGCTTACACACATCTCCATATGAACTCAACTGGGGCTCTTTAGAACTGCCTGACTTGTGAATCCAGATTGAAGGTTGTGAGTACAGAGTCCTCCAGTCCTCATTATTACCTTCCTGACCCCACTATGTGTCTGAAAGAAAGGCCAAGACAAAGAACTGTTAGATAGACGGCAAACGAGTGGAACTAGGATTTGTGTTTTCTGACTGTCAGCTCAGTTGGTTCATTTTACAAACATTTTTGAGCACCTTTTTTAGGTACAGTAGATATAGCCATTAATGAACACAGTTTTAGGGAAAATGGTTCATTCTTGAGCTTAATCTACTGTTATCTTATTGTCTCAATATTTAAATATTCTTGAGCTTAATCTACTGTTATCTTATTGTCTCAATATTTAAATTCTTGGATCTGACCCCTTTACAGGGCTCTTTGTAAAGCACCCGGAAAAATTTTTTAAAAAAAGGAAAAAACAAACAAACAGCAAAAGAAAAGAAAAACAAACAAACAAACAAAAAAAGCACCCAGGTCTGAGCTGTTATTATCTCTCAAAGACTCTTAATTGGGCTTGTGGCTTTTATTCTTGAGACTCTCTACACCACACAGCAGCCAGACTAATGTCATGAAAACAGAAGGCAGATCTGACCACTCACCTTTATAAAACCCTCCAATGGCTCCCATTATACTTAGAGCCAAACACCTCTCCACACCCCAGAAGGCTCTGCATGATTTTGCCCCAGTGAAGACCTCTGATCTCACTATCTGCCTTTCTCTCCCAGGCTCACTATGCTCCATCCTCACCAGCTGCTTGCTGTTCCTTGAGCACTCATAGTGTATTCCTGCCCCAGGACCTTTGCTCTTGCTGTTTCATCTGCTGGGATGTTCTCCCAGATTCCAACGTGGCTGTACCTTCCCCTCACCCAATGCCATTCAGATCTCTATTCAAATGTCAACTCTTCAGAGAGCCATCCTCTGACTAGCTGTGTAGCATTCTTTAAGGCTAGAAATTACACTTTTGTTGTCCATTTGTTTATTGTGTGTATTGCTCATGGATATGTAAGATCTGTGAAGGGAGGACTCCGCCTGCTTGTTCATTGTGGCATTCCCCGCACCTAGAACAGGCCTGGCCCAGTAACCCACAATAAATATTATTGAATGAATGATGATTATTATTGGGGCTTCTTTTACAACTTAGAAAGTTGCTTCATTCAAAAAATTTAACACCTATTTATGTATGTTTTCCTTATTTATCACACCTCCAAATTTGCCCCTCTTGACTTTTGTAACTCTTGAGTAAATGACATCCATTTTAGGCATATGAATGGCAGCCTGCAAGTAGTAGAGTTCATTTTCTGATTTTAATTATTTTGGCTGCTGTGAATAGTTTTTCTCTGGTTGTTAGTAATTAAAACAAACAAGCAGAAAGACTCATATTATTCTATCTCATTGCCAAATTGGATATTGCTCAACTCAAAATTAAATGTACACACACCCGTAAAACTAGCCAAACTGGCTATTACAATTACATAAAGTTCCTTGTGTTCATTAGCAGTGTTGCCTTTCATGGGTTTATCCTGTTTGGCTTATACATCAAAGTAACAGTCATAAAGACTTCTACAAAAATTTGGAGCATGTAGATGTGGAAACATTTTTAAGATTTTTTTTTTGTTTCCAGCTAAATTGCAACAAAAGCATAACCTTGTTTTCGAGATACAAAACTTAAGGCACAGAATAAAAAATTTAGTATTTTATCAAAACTTGGTACTCTAAGCCTATTGTCAGCGCCACCTAAAAATGGCAGATATAATTCAATTTTGTATTCTACATCTTGGGAATTGGTATCAGAATACCAGCCCTGATCTCTTTAGTGAATGATCTATTTTCTAACATTATTAACAATTCTGAGGGGAATTGTTAGCCACTAATATGAAGGGACTTCAAAAAGTTTATGGAAAAATAGAATTAAAAGTTAATATAACTCTTTCCCTGAACTTTATGAAGTTCCTTAGGATCAGATTTTTAGAAGTTGCCGAGGTTTAATGGCACTGTGATATGTTCATTTGTGATGGGAGGGTGGGAGGGTCGAGAATCTGCTGCTGCGATTTTTAGTGGTTTTATCTGAACCAGGAGAATGATCTTCTTTGGATTTCCACAACCTTCCATTTTCTTAAGGGCAGGATCTATACATGAGAAAAACAAAACAATAACAGATAGTTCAAGAGAATTAAGCATAAGAATGAGTGGTAAAGCCTCATCAAGAAATCCATGTAGATTAAGTTCACAGAGGTTTGATGAGTGTGTTGTATAGGAGATATTTAGCTTCAACTCATTGATCCAAAGGCATGGCTCTCTATCTTTTTGAATACAAGGAATTCCAAAAAATTGGGGCAGATGGTCAGATTGAGATTATTGTCATATGATTATTTGTTTACATGTCTGTCTCTAAGAGTGGACTGTGAGCTCCTTGAAGGCAGGACCTTACTCATCTTTCCCATTGTGTGGCATGGCACCTGGTGTAGCTCAGTACAATGATGCTTGTGATGGTGCTGGTCAAGGCCAGCATCACTCAGCTCACCATATAACTGCTTTGCATGCATTACCTTACTTAATTCTCCCAACAACTTGGGCAGAAGGTAGCAATACATCCTGTGTACATTGTACAAGGACGCTGAGGTTTAGAGATGTTCATGAACTTGCCCACGGTCACGCAGCTCATGAAGTGTTGTCCTCCTAAGTCCATGTTAATTACATGTAGGTGATCCAGAACTCGCTTTTCCACCTGGTTCCCATGACTCTGTAAAGAGTTAAAAATATGACAGAACTAGACAGTGGTGATGTCCGAGAACTAAAAAAGTTTTGCCAACCAGTAAGAAAGGAGAAACTTTCAGTGTGGGTAACGAAAATGAGGGATTATCTGTGTTGCTGATTAGCTTCAAATGTGAGGACGGCGGTAGATTAAGAGGAAGGAGAGAGAGACAAGAAAGTGCTGCAGAAGGGGAACCTAAGCGAAGAGAAAAGTAGCACTTTTCATTTTATTTTTTCGAGAGTAGGTCATTTTTCATTCCCAGAAGCTTCCAAAGCGATGCCTTTAACCTGTATCTTGTTTGGATGCCTGCTCGAATGCACAGAGCAGAATAAAGCAGCAAATGGAAAGGTTTAAGCACGCCTCTGCACACCGAGCTGCTCCCTCTGTTCCCTCCCCCAGTGCTGTGTGCTTTGGAAGCAAAGGGGTGGAAAGTTTTCCACTTTGGCTTCCTTCACTTTTGCTCGTGGGTGTGAGTGTGTGTGCCTGGCTCTACCACGAGGAGTTTAGGTTACTTTACCTGTGTGGAGTCTCAACAGGGTAAGACATGTGCCTGTGGTTGCAGGCCTGTCCCAGGAAAACTTGTCATACTGGATATGGAAATCTTTACAGCAAAGTGGGAGGCTAGGTTGTCTTATTTTCATGCCGATACTTGGGTTGCTTTCCTCCTGCTGAGCTAGAGTGTGACATCATCGGTGGAGAGAGTGGGACCCAAAGGAAACCATTTGCATGTATCACTCACCTGGCAATTCTGGAAACATGAGCCAAGAACACCATTTTCAGAGACAAAGGCATTAAAATGGAATGTCCCTATCATAAAACAAAGGAAAAGAAATCACAGGTTTTTCCAGCCCTTACTATCTTCCTAGCACTGGGTCTCACAATCTGAATGGCTCTCAAGCTTTTCAAGCAGATTCTTTTCAGGTTTTCTTCTTTAGTTCTTGATTCTCTATCTGGATTGTCCTCTGGCTTCTATTTGACCAGTGGTTTTTGATAAACTGACTTAAGCCTCAGTAACGGAGTGCTGCAGGTCAGAATCAGTTAAATTGCCTATATTTTAAATAAAATATTTCAAATTCCTTTACCTACCAGCCTAAAAGTGGGAACATGTCTTTTCTCCTTCAGTCTTTTTTTTTTTGGAGGCTGGCCAGTACAGGCATCCAAACTCTTGTCCTTGGTGTTATCAACACCATGCTCTAACCAGCTGAGCTAACTGGCCGGCTCTCTCCTTCTGCCTTGCCTAAGGAAAACAGAGTCTTTCAGAACCTGATGTGGAAGCTGCCTTAGCTGATTTTGGCCATTTCTAGACCAATGCTTCTTTTCTCTCCAAGGATAACACATTTACTGCAATGATTTGCCTGAAATGTTGTATCACTTACCTCCATTCATCTAAGCCATATGATTGTGTAACTTTCAGTAAAGGAAGATTAAGAAAAAAATACTTACACTCTTCCTAATTAGAATTTGGACCTCAAGGAGCTTATCATTTAGTTGGGAGGATCTTGTATAGACAATCTGTTAAAATAAGTTACTAAGAAACCCAAACAGGTGTAAAGGTCGCTCCCAGTGTGAGTGGGCTTTCTTTTTGCTGTGGTTATAGCCAAACCAAAACTCACTCCGAGATGGTGTTTTATAGTCAATATTTTAAACTGTAAACCACATTATACGGCTGTAGAACCGCACCCAGCAGAGTCAATTTTCCTGTTTCGGAACTGTTGTGCTATGCAGCCCATAATTCATGTTCGTTCGTCATGTTCTCACTTTGTTCAGAGCCTCAGAGTTTATGAGCAGGTTGCTCTACTGAATTTTAAACATGTCATCTCTCTCAAGGTGTATTTTAAGAAATATATGGGCAATGAAAAGGAAGCCAAATGTGTCCTTAGTATGAGAGACAGAGGATGTTGTTAACAAACTGGAAGGAACTCTATTTCTACAGAGCCTGAGGGAAATTGATCAAATTATAGGAAGGACGTATAGGTGTGAGGGCAAAGGCAAGTGCATTTAAAGGGAAGAGGCTAGTTTCTATTGTTTTCTGAGCACCTGTTATTTGCCAGGTATTCTGTGGAGCATGTAACATACATTATCTCATTTAATCTTTGAGGAGTCTTTATGAGGTATCAAGAAAATGGCTTAAGAAAGGGGAATGAGTCGTTCAAGTTCATACAGCGAGGAATTAGCTGATGTAGAATTCCAGCCTCACTTAAGTCAACACAGCTTGCCTCCCAAGGCCACCCTCCCTGTCTTGGTCTCCTATGTTCCTGCTCCTGTGAATTTTAGTCTTGCCAAGGGCAGAAGAATACAAGCATCTTTTTGGATTTGTCCTCACTTTTCAATGATAAGATAATGAGGGGCTGATAATAATGCTGAAAATGTACATGTTCTTGGTTGGCTCAGCCAAACTGAGAGCTTCTACTCTCATCTGGATAGAAAGGCAATACTGGGTGACATGCAGACTGATCTTGCTTTTCTCCAAGTCTGAGCAATGGTGAGTCATTACTTTTATTAAAGTCAGAGCTGATGTTTTTTCTTTTCTTCTTGTGCAGAAAAATCTATTGTTTTTCACAATCCACTCCTACTTTGAAATGAATCAGTTAAATTGCCTATATTTTAAATAAAATATTTCAAATTCCTTTACCTACCAGCCTAAAAGTGGGAACATGTCTTTTCTGCTTCAGTCTTTTTTTTTTTGGAGGCTGGCCAGTACAGGCATCCAAACTCTTGTCCTTGGTGTTATCAACACCATGCTCTAACCAGCTGAGCTAACTGGCCGGCTCTCTCCTTCTGCCTTGCCTAAGGAAAACAGAGTCTTTCAGAACCTGATGTGGAAGCTGCCTTAGCTGATTTTGGCCATTTCTAGACCAATGCTTCTTTTCTCTCCAAGGATAACACATTTACTGCAATGATTTGCCTGAAATGTTGTATCACTTACCTCCATTCATCTAAGCCATATGATTGTGTAACTTTCAGTAAAGGAAGATTAAGAAAAAAATATGTACACTCTTCCTAATTAGAATTTGGACCTCAAGGAGCTTATCATTTAGTTGGGAGGCAAACACTGCTGTAGCACTTCAGTTACCGGAAGCGGAGGAATTGAGTAGCTGCAGGGGAGTGTGCTTTGGTGGGTGGGGGAAGGGAGGGGACTGGAGCGTGGTTCATCACTGTAGCCTGGAGTAACTGGAGTAAATGAACGAGTCAACATTTGAGCTAGATCTTGAGGGAGCAGCTGAATTTGGTTAGATGAAAATGAGGAGGAAGGAAAAATCTCCATGCAGCCAGTGGAAAATGAGAGAAAATCAAGACAGGAATGAATATTGCATTTGGAAGGGATGATCAGAGATTTGGGGAAAGATGAAAGATATATGAGGGGTCTTCAAAAAGCTCATGGGAGGATTCGTATTATCTTTTATATTTAGGTTTTTTTTTTCTTTTTTTTTCTGTGGCTGACCAATACAAGGATCCAAATCCTGACTTTGGTGTTATCAGCACCCATATTATCTTTTAATTCCATTTTTCCACAACCTTTTTGAAGTGCCCTCATATGTTTGCTTTGCAATTATTGGACCAGATTCTTTAGTTTCTTCTGCAGGAGTTTTCTAGGCCTGGTTAGAGAAAAAAATGAATCCCGGGAAAACCTCCAGCTGGCTACCAGCAAGACATGGGAGGAAGATATACTTCCTTTGCTTTTTCCTACTTTCCACATCTTAATCAATGGCAGGCACAAATCTTAGGGCTGTTGCTGCGAAGAGAATAAGTGGATGAATAAAGTGGCATATGAGGACAAAACGGCCCCAATAAAGTCCCACTATAGCAGGTTTCTCAACCTCAGCACTATTGGCATTTTGGTCTTGATTCTTTGTTGTGGGGGATGGGGACTGTCTTGTGCAAAGTAGGATGTTTAGCAGCATCCCTGACTACCCACTAGATGCCAGTAGCAACCCTCCCCCTGACCCCACCATCACCTCAGTTGAGAAAACCAAAAATGTCTCCAGACACAGTCTGATGTCCCCCCGGGGGGCAAAATCATCTGGTTGAGATCTACTGCTTTACAGTAGATGGAATGACCTAGTAACAGGCATGGTTTCTTTGTGCCTGGAGACTTGCTGAGCCAAGGTGAAGATTTATGACCTGAGAAAAGGCAACCACAGCAGGTGTGGGGCTTGAGAAAGGATAGTGTCTCTGCCTTGAAAGGACCTCAGGGTCATGAATATGTCTTGTTCATCTTTGAATCCTCTCCCTAGGGCCCAGCACAGTTCCCCAAACCTAGATGGTTGATAAATGTTTTTTGAGTAAGTAGGATATTTGCTAGAGTCCCAGAGTCTGCCTCCTGTGCTCAGAGAAGAAATCACAAGGACCAACAGCTGTTTACTTGTAGCTGTACCCACTTACTGGCTTATTGTGTTCTATTTGAGGGCCTTTTGAATATTGCAGAAGTAACCAAGGATACCAGTATGATCACAGGCAACAAACATATGGGAAAAGAATAGAGCAACAAATGTCACAAGGCCTGTTTTTCAGGTTTTTTGCCAGAGAGTGTAAGGTTTGGAAGAGAGTATGTAGAAGGAGTAGGATGACAGCCTCCTTGTACTGGAGATTGTTTATAGTTCCCATCTTTGCAAATTATTAGTTTGGCAACATGTCTTGCCCTTGAACTTTGCATCTTGTCTTAACCAGGGGTTTATGTGTCTTCCTCTCCAGGGAGCAGGTCAGAAGTGCCGAGTCCTGAGTCGTGGAACCTTTGCTTCTTTAGTGGCAGATGTGGCTAGTGAGGAGTGAAGAGAAATGTGGCAGTAAGTGCAGGGATGTGAGGTGAGCTTGGGGTGACAAGGGTGTAAGTGTCCGTGTCCTTCTGACCAAGTGATGACAAAATAAAGGATAAAAACAGCTAGCCCAGTTTTTCTCCTCTCAGGACTCTCATTTCTCCTTTCCCTCATAATGTTCACTTTTGAGTAATACATTATTTTGTATTCAACATACTCCCCGTGACTAATGACTAGACTCAAAGATTCCAGGGTGAGGATTTGATGGAACTTCTCTTCAGAACTTTGTGCAAAAGCCTTCCAATTGAGGGCTGGCTGGTTGGCTCAGCTGGTTAGAGTGTGCTGTTATAACACCAAGGGGAAGGGTTTGGATGTCTGTACCAGCCAGACACCAAAAAGATTTCCACTGAGCTTCCTCTAAGGCAGGCAGCTTTCTCTGATTCCTCCATGTTAGACCAGGGCAGGGCTCCTTTTCATCTGTCCCATGATACTCCATCAATATCAGCCTCTTCTGAATTCCAAAGGCCTAGTTGATACCTCCACTTGGATATCTTGGAGACATCTCAAACATAGTGTGCCCCCAAATGAATGATTTCCCTCCTTGTCTCCAAACCTTTTCCTGTGTCTTCACCCACTTCATTCAAAGGCAATTCCATCCTTCCAGTGGCTCAGGTCGAGAGACCCTTGGAGTTGTCCCTGACTCCCTTCTTTGTCTCACACCCCATCATCCCACCCCAATGAATCTTGTTGGCTTTACTTTCAAAGTTTATCTAGGATCTGAACATTCCTCACCACTTGCATTGCTACCATTCCGGCTGAGCTACCCAAAACTCAACACAGTAGCCAGGGTGATATTTTAAAATGCTAACTTAGATCTTGCCACTCCTTTGATCCAAACCTTCCAGTGTCTCCCTATGTCATAGTAAAAAGCAGATTCTTGACATGATTCCACAGCAACCCTCTTCTCTCTCCCTTCTCTCTCACACTTACCTTCTGCTTCTCTCTCCATCACTCATCAGCTCACCTTCTACTTTATGTTTCTTAAAGCATGTGAGACATGCTCTGCCTATTTCTGCAGCCTGGAACCCTCTTCTCCCAGATATTCATGTGGTTACATTCCACCCCTTCAAGTCTTTGCTTCAATATCACCTTAAAATGAGACCTACCCCAAAACTACCTAACGTTACAACCTATTTTCCTCTTCTCCTACTTATCCTTTAGTACTTTTTAAAATAGCACTTATAGGTCTATATATATAGATAGATAGATAGATAGATAGATAGATAGATAGATAGATAGATAGATATTATTTATTTGTTACATTTACTTTTTGTCTCTCATGCTAGAATGGAAGCCTCACAAGGGCAGGGATCTTTCTTTATTCCAAGCACCTAAAACAATATCCTCTCTCACACCATGTATGAGCTGCTTACGCCGTCTGTCTTCCTGCACCCACTGTGAACTCCTTTGGGGAAAATGATAAGCAGAATGCACTGCATTGCAGTGGTTAATGCTATTTTCCTTGAAGTGTGTTTCTCAAGTTGTGTGAGCTTCAGCCCCTGCAAAACCTGGTCTGCCCCTGTACCAACCTTACAGAGTTAGCATGACAATTAAAGAGATAGTACAACTGTAGAACTTAGAAAAGGGCCTAGCACTTTAAGGTTGAAGACTGCTGTATTTTACATGCCTCCCCTCACCCATTGTAAAAGCTCAGTGACTAGAACAGGCTACAGAGCAAAAGAAACATCTTTGCTAATAAATTAATCAACTGAATAAATGAATATATTTCAATGTGATAATTCAACCACCTATTCAGGTTTTGACTTCTAAGTGTCATCCTATTTCCTTTTTAAAATTAGGTTTCTATGTTCAGGGATTTATGAAAAGATTCATATAAAATACCTATGTATAGATTTGCTCGTGTTTTGTTGTGTACCTATCAAGATTGTGTCAGAATGACTTGGTATTCCATTACGTTCTTAATCTGTGCATAAGACTGAAGGTCAGAATCATTTATTATTTTCTCAGCAGTCCTTAATGTGGTGCTTAGACACATAGTAAGAATAAACATGTGACAAGTGGCAATGAAGTTGAAATGAGGCTTTTAAAAATGGCCCTTTGCTTATTTTGTCATGTGCCTATGTGAACGTTATTTGAATTTTCATAATATTCCTACCTTCAGACTTATCTTTTCGATCATATTGATTTCTTGTACCCTGCCAAGTTATTTAAAACACTAGCTAGAGAAATATATTTTAAATATCTACCAGTAATTGCTGTTTCTATAGAGAATAGCAAACCGTCTGAAATAAATCTCATAGGAAAAAATTAGTTGAAACAATGGCATAGAAATGAGTATGGAAATGTTTTTGCTTTCTTACTTCCCATTTACCTCTCAATGCAGTAAAATTTGGCTTCTGGCTTCGCCACCTGCTGAAACTGTGTTTTCAGTGGTCTACACTAGCTTCTACTGGTCAAATTAACCTTCCAGCGAGTTCTCACTCCAGTTGCTGTCTGCAGCGTTCTTCACCTTCTTGAAAGAGCCTCTGAATTTGGATCGACGGCACGTTCTGTCCTCTCCCCCCTTCTCTGTCTGTTCTAAGTGTCCCACGCGGGCTCATCATCATTCCGCAAAGGTCTGTCTTTGGCTGCCTTCTTGCTTTATGCAGTTTTGCTGGAGGTTAAGTTCATACCTAACCTATATTTGAGTGGTTTCAATATCTATATATTCAGACTTATCACGAGCTTTAGACCCAAATTTCCAGCAGCCTCCTGGAAATCTCTGCAAGAATATCTTTCGGGTGTCTCAAACTCAGCATGTTCCCAAGTGTAACACACCGCTCTCTACCGCTAGCCCCAGTGGTGCTCCCTCTGTGTTCTCCTTCTCAGGTAATGCAGCACCAGGCATCCTAAGCTAGAAACGTTGGAGTCATCTTTGAGTCCCCTCTCTCTTGACCTTTTTGCTTTCTGGAATACATCTATGCCATTATTTACCTCTAAAACGTTAACTCTGAAACATCTAACCCCCCAAAAAATTGTCTCCTGTTTAAAAACCTTCACTGTCTTTCCATCAAAAAGGACATTTTAAACACCTTAGCATAGTGTGGTGGTGAAAAAGTTCTGGAGGGAAATACTGAAGGGAAGACATCATGACACCACAAAACGTTTCTAAAGGTAGTTAAAGACTTTCAAATATGGATCAGGGAGATCTAGAAAAAAATGTCCCTAGAATATTATGTTTATTTTCTGAGACTAAGAATAAACAAAAACTCTCTTTAAATTTTGACCTTATAGCCT
>NW_007729282.1:156261-193790 GCF_000696425.1 Galeopterus variegatus | reverse complement strand
TTTTTTTTTTTTTTTTTTTTTTTTAACGGTAAGGGGATCACAACCCTCGGCATGGTGTGGTCTGCACCAGCTCAGCCAGTGAGCTCACTGGCCATCCCTATATAGGATCTGAACCCACAGCCTTGGTGCTACCAGCGCCACACTCTCCTGAGTGAGCCATGGGGCTGGCCCTAGAGTTTTTTTTGTTTGTTCTTCCTCATATTTTCTCAGTTATATGTAAGAGAATTTAAAACAAAGAATACTTAAAATTTTTGTTTGTTTTCTTATTACTTTTATTTTACTGCAAGAGATGAACACCTGTTGGTCTTTTACTGGCTATATCTAGATCTGTATTTGCCTAAGAAAGCTTTTTTGCAGTTTAACATCTCAATTCTCCACTTCAGAGCTCAGGAGGAAGAAGGAGACAGGGGCAGAAAGAGGAGCTGTACAGGAATCACCCCACTGAGCAAGGGGCTGGGGTAGAACAAGAAGGAAGGGCACTATGACGAGCTTTGTTGTCTACACCACGTGTCATGACACTAGAGGAACAGGTGAGAGAGCCCGTCGATCACCAGCGTAATGCTAAATTTCCATTTATATGGTGGAGCATTGTTTGTATCTGACATTGTGTGAAGCAAACTTAGACCACAGAATTCTCCTTGGTTCCACCTGTTCTGTAGAAGTGACCTCATTCCAGAAAAAATACACAAAACAACAACAAAAAAACACACAAACAGAAATGACCTCATTCCCTGTAACATTGTTCTAGATCACTTAACCCTGAGTAATTTAGCATAGGAAGAATACAATCTCCTCCAAAACTCATGCACCACTGAAGAAAGAATCTTTCACACGAACTAGTTGTTCGGTGTGCTGTGAATTTTCTGATTCACATCTTACGTGCAAAATTAAAAAAAAAAAAGTCGTGTGTCTGTCTTTTTCCACCTGTAGGGTTAGCTTTTATAGCCCTACTATATATGGAGGCTGTTCTATCACTTAGGATGTATGACTTGTTAATGTTATTCCCGATTTGTGTTTTGCTATTGAATGACACTAGGTAGTCTGCTTATTCTGTTCTGAAATATTAAATGTCCCCCTCTGGTCTCCACAGATCTTGGCCCTCTAGCAAGCAGAAACGAAAGACACACAAGTTTTAGATCTCCCTGTAAAGGAGAATGTTTTCACATCATTTAAAGCATATACAGTAGAACTGGAAGTAAAGTGCAGTAGAAGTTGGATGGCATGTATTTCTGACATTGTATTAAATCTTTTCTGGCGCAAAGCAGTTATACATATATGAATAGGCATAAAAAAGGAAAAAGTAAAAATTCCTGACATAAAACCTTATTAATACATCTACTGTGGTGGATAATAATGTGTTAGCTTATGATTTTCTTTCTTTTTTTTTTTTTTTTAGCTTATGATCTTATACCAAGCGTCAGTAGAATAAACTTATATAGTAAAAACTAGGTCCCACATACAATATGGAAGGTTGAATATTTTATGTACTTGTGTGGTTAGGACATTAACATCCAATGTTAAGTACTAGTAACTTTAATAAAGCCTAAACATCCATTAAGTTTCAAAAGAAATAATTGAGTGCCTGTTATGTCCTAGACATTGTTCTAAGTGCTGGCTATAGAGCTATAAACAAAACAAACACTGCCTTTGCTAGGGACAGCTAACACCTAAAGTGCTTGCTATCTCTGGGCACTGATTTAAACCCTTTACATATATTAACTTTTTAAATCTTCAGTTAACCTCCTGAGACGTGCTATTATTATCCCTATTTCACAGAGGTGGAAACTGAGGCACAGAGACATTAAAAATATTGTCCAAGGTTCATAATGGTAGTTAGTGGTATAGATAAGTTTCATACCCAAGCAGTTCGTTTCAGAGATAAAAGAATGGGGCCGGCCCGGTGGCGCTCTGCTACAGTGCGCCGCTTGGGAGCGTGGTGGCGCTCCCGCCGAGGGTTCGGATCCCACATACAGACCGGTTCCTGCTCACTGGCTGAGCGAGGTGCGGGTGCAGCACTGAGGGTTGCAATCCCGTTGCCGGTCCCGGTCTGCTATGGGCACGACACTGAGGGTTGCGATCCGTTGCCGGACACGAAAAAAGACAAAAAGGAAAAAAAAAAAAAAAGAATGAAATGAAAACCTAGGCAATAAAAGCATAATTAATGGCTAATTAATGACTGATAAATATTTTTTTCCAGAATATCAGCTCATGAGTGGTTTCTAGTTCTAACCTACACCCAAAGTTGCCATTGATTTTGAAGAAAACTTACATCCAAGGATTTACAATAGGCACTATTGCAAACTCCTCTTATTTGTCTATGGCATTGTTGATGAGCTCTGCTGTAAATAACAAAAGAACAAATTGATTCTCTTGGATATTTTTGATCTTACATATTATCTGATATTCTAGATGGAAGAGATAATAAATCCTCTAGAAAATGTATTTGAGGGAAATGATGTTTGCATTCAGAATATAGCATATTATTTTGTCACCATGTCGTATAGAATGCCCATGCTATCTGGATAGGTTCTTCCATTAAAGTGAAACAAAACACATCCTGGCTTGCTTGAACTTTAGACCAGCATGTAGAAACCCCATGACATGACTTACCATGAGGAAATGCTTCAAAAAAACAGCTCTAAATAATAATGTTCACACTAATGTGCTTTGAAGGAAATGTCACTTGTATTATACAACAAAAATGCTTTCAAATGAGAATGAGTTTTGCGTGTAACCTTAAGAAGAACACAGTCTAGTTCACAACTGAATAACTCAGTCCTTGAGAGGACAGAGCAGAGGAGGTCATCTACGGGCCAGTCAATGCTCCTCTAAAGGCTGACACCACACCAGGAGCCAGGCCTACCAGGAAAGGGAGTGTGGACGACCAGTGGAAATCTATCACACTGCTAGATAAACAACTCAAATATGGGCCTTAGTAATGAATAAGTGTCTTCTTTATATGTGGAAGAAATTTTATATTGTACCCAAAAGCTTAGAAGTCTTAATACTTATGTGATTTGTAAAAAGGAAAAAAAAAAAAAGAAAAGCCTTTGTGATACATTTCACATCAACTCCTTGGCTTAGTTATACCAAGGTCAGGCAAGTAGATTTAATGGGTTGTAAATACAGGTGTAATGACTTTCAACAAATTGTCATGGGCGTCATTCTTTTTTTAAAAAAATTTTATTTAATTTTTTTATTGAGGCGTAATTTCATAAAGCAAAGTACACGATGTTAAGTGATGAATATTTAGAAATGTACCCAGCCTTGTAACCACTGCACAGATCAAAGCATAACATACCTCTATCACCCCAATAGCTCCCTTAGGTCCTCTCAGTACCAACACTGCCATTTGTTTTTGAACTTAATACCCAATAAATTATATGATATATATTCTTTTGTGTCTGCTTCTTCCATTACATATTTGATTTTATTATTTAATTTATTTTTTATTAGCATATTCATTATTATAAATCATAATCATTCTCTATGTCCCTTGCCCAACCAATCACTCTCCAACCCCCTCACCCTAATCTCTAGTATCCTTAGGTTTCTTCTCTCCTTTTGAAAGTTCAGCTATTATTGTGGACNCAACTGAATAACTCAGTCCTTGAGAGGACAGAGCAGAGGAGGTCATCTACGGGCCAGTCAATGCTCCTCTAAAGGCTGACACCACACCAGGAGCCAGGCCTACCAGGAAAGGGAGTGTGGACGACCAGTGGAAATCTATCACACTGCTAGATAAACAACTCAAATATGGGCCTTAGTAATGAATAAGTGTCTTCTTTATATGTGGAAGAAATTTTATATTGTACCCAAAAGCTTAGAAGTCTTAATACTTATGTGATTTGTAAAAAGGAAAAAAAAAAAAAGAAAAGCCTTTGTGATACATTTCACATCAACTCCTTGGCTTAGTTATACCAAGGTCAGGCAAGTAGATTTAATGGGTTGTAAATACAGGTGTAATGACTTTCAACAAATTGTCATGGGCGTCATTCTTTTTTTAAAAAAATTTTATTTAATTTTTTTATTGAGGCGTAATTTCATAAAGCAAAGTACACGATGTTAAGTGATGAATATTTAGAAATGTACCCAGCCTTGTAACCACTGCACAGATCAAAGCATAACATACCTCTATCACCCCAATAGCTCCCTTAGGTCCTCTCAGTACCAACACTGCCATTTGTTTTTGAACTTAATACCCAATAAATTATATGATATATATTCTTTTGTGTCTGCTTCTTCCATTACATATTTGATTTTATTATTTAATTTATTTTTTATTAGCATATTCATTATTATAAATCATAATCATTCTCTATGTCCCTTGCCCAACCAATCACTCTCCAACCCCCTCACCCTAATCTCTAGTATCCTTAGGTTTCTTCTCTCCTTTTGAAAGTTCAGCTATTATTGTGGACTCCTTCCTTCCTTCCTTCCTTCCTTCCTTCCTTCCTTCCTTAGCACCCAATTATGAGTGAGGACATGTGTTATTTCTCTTTCTGTGTCTGGCTTATTTCACTTAATGTAATTTTCTCCAAGCTCATCTATGTTGCTGCGAATGGCAGAATTTAATTCTTTCTTATGGCTGAGTAGTATTCCATTGTGTATATATTGGAATAAGGAAACCACAGTTTCCTTATTTAGTAGTCTGTTGATGGACACTTAGGTTGGTTCCATGATTTGGCTATTGTAAATAGACCTGTGATGAACATGGGAGTGCAGGTGTCCCTTTGACGTGATGATTTCCATTCCTTTACATATATACCCAGTTGTGGGATTGCTAGATCATATAATAGTTCTATCTGTAGTTGTTTGAGAAACCTCCATACTGTTTCCATCATGGCAGTACTAATTTACAGTCCCACCAACAAGAAGAGTCCATAGGCATGATTTTTAATCTTCAGGTTACTATACCATTCAGGCTACATGGCCATCAATATTGATAAACTAAGATTAGAATTGTTCTAAAATCAGCCCTTCCCTCACTCTAGGCTTACTGGTCAGTCTTTCAGGTGGAGACCAAAATATGTGTGTGTGTGTGTGTGTGTGTGTGTGTGTGTGTGTGTGTGTATGCATGAGTGTGGTTCCTAGAGCCTTTTATCAATGGTGTTAGTAAATAGGGAATATAAGAATTGTATACAATAAAGAATTTCAGGTCGTGCTAATGTAGTATTGTTGTGTGTTGAATTGTGTCCTTCAAAAGCATGCGTTTAATTCCTAACTTCTGGTACCTGTGAATGTGACCTTATTTGGAAATAGGATCTAACAGATGTAATCAAGTTAAGTGAGGTCATATTAGAGTAGGGTGGGACCCCTAAATCCAATATGACTGGTGTTCTTTTTTGTGTGTGTGTCTGAGGGGTACAGGGAAGTAAACCCTTGACCTTGGTATTACAAGGCCATGTTTTAAGCAACTGAGCTAACTGGCCAGCCCCATGATTGGTATCTTTAGGAGGAAAAGAGACTCACACAGAGAGAACACCATACGAAGACACACACACACACACACACACACACACACACACACACACACACACACACACACACGGAAGAAGGCCTGATAACAGATCTGTGATAACAGATGATGATACATTTGTAAGCCAAGGATGACCAGGGATTGCTGGCAACCACCAGAAACTAGGAAGAGTCAGGGAAGAATTCTCCCCTGAAGCCATAGAGAGATCATGCCCTACAGACACCACATATTTGTATTTCTATCCTCCAGCACTGTGAAAGAATACATTTTTGTTGTTTAAGTGACCCAGTTTGTGGTACTTTGTCATGGCAGCTCTAGGAAATGAATACGAGTATCATGTCCCAGTGAGGTGTTATGGGTCAAAACAGGAAAATGGGCAGTTCTGTGGATGAATCCTGAAATGTCAGCTCATGTGAACGTTTGAAGCACTCTAAGCTAGTGGGATAGCGTGAGTCTATCAAACGTCTTGCTTTTGCAGCCTTTCCTTTATATGAAACCAGTTTTGAATTTCCCTGAGTTTGTATGACAGATCTGCCTAACACACTCCTGCAAACCTTCTGAAAGGGGTGGTGGATTACTCCGACCACTGTTCTGAGCCATCACTCTCCCAGTGGGCCAGTTTTGCACTTGATGCTATCAGGTCAGTGGTAGGAGATGAAAGTACTTGGGGAATTATTGCTAGTGTCTTGGCCACATAGGTGTAGTTGGGAGTGATAAAAATGCATTGTCAGGGAATTGATTGACTGAAGAGAGAAAGTTCATTGGTTGATGATCTCTGTACCTGAAGAGATCCTCTACTTTTGGCAGGGATGAACAGTCTGTATATATTAGAAAGGGGGCCAAATGGTCTCTTCCACTCAGAGAGATGCTTTATTTGTAGACCCAGATACAATTGTCATGCTCATCGTGCCACCTTCTGATGAGGTGATGTCACAGCTTAGGGTTTCCAGAAACCGATGCTGAAGTTTAGTGTGCAAGATATTTATCAAGAATTAATACTTGAGGAAGGAAAGTGGAGAAAACAGGAATGCACAGAGAAAGAGGCCAAATTATCATATGGATCCAGTGAAGCCTTGGCCAGCCCAGCAGGGAGCTCTGCAGTGAGTACTGCCCTTCAGCTTGTCTCACGTTGGGCCCAAATGACTGAGTCTTTACATCCTGGCTTTTCTTAGTCAGCAGACGTGGGCTTCCATTGGAAGGGCCTGAGCTCACTCAAGGGGTTCTCTGCAGGAAGAGTTGACAGCTGTAGTTGGTCTGCTGATCATACCCCTCTAGCTGGGCAGCAAATCCCTCCCTGAAGAGAGATTGGGTGGCACATCTCTATGTTCACTACAGGGGATGGTCCACTTGGGTGACTTGGGCTCCTAAGATCTTGGAAGAATGTTGACATGTTGGTGGTTTGGGAGTTGTGGGGAAATTATAAGGGATTATTCTAGCTGAAGAACATGGTTATCTGGTAGATAGACTGGTCATGTTGTGTAAAGGAGCTATAAAGAGGTGTTTTTTTCTAGAATGTTTTTGATGTGCACAATCTGATTATCTTGGCATGTAGACAGTAGACAGATAAAGGAAACTCAGCATTCCCTTCAGCAGTCAGCATATAAATTGGGAGATCAGATTAGTAATCAGGTGACTAAATGTGTAGAGGCAAAAAATCTCTTTGCAAAAACAATGTAAAGAAAGAAATGTCCATCATAGGATGGTGTTTTGATCAAAAGAGAGGAAGACATCATTCATTCATTTATTCACAAGATGAGACTACAAGAGTGAGGATTAGCTAGGTAAAGAGGAAGGAGAAGAGAATTCTAAGCAGAGGGCCCTGTGGCGTGGGACTCTGCACCCTTGTCACAACTCTCTTGCTGCCATTCATATCCTGGTCCTTTTTTCCCCCCTCCTTATTTGCTGAAGAGAGCAACATAAATCTCCCTGCAAGATGCAAGGGCATGACTAATTATAAAATGTGTGATCTGAAAGAAGTTGGAGCACAGAGGCGGAGGGCACATGTGGTATGAGGTGAGGCTGGGGGTCAGGCAGGTCCAGAGGGTGGAAGGCCTTTTAAGCCACTCCAAGGAGGGTGTAGACTCCTTTGAAGGGCAAAAGAGCATCATTGAAGGGTTTAAGCAGGAGAGTAATATTAGCAAATTTATGTTTCAGAAGGAGAATGAAGAAAGAAGTGGACAGAGGCAAGACTTAAGATGGGCAGACCAGTAGAATTTTGAAGTGATTTAGCAGAAAAGAGTTAAATGGGCAGAACTGAGATAGAATCAGCAATTGGTGATAGATTGGATTTTGAGGGGTAAGAACAGGAGGGTCAAGGATGGACATGGATTCTGGTAGGAACTCACCAAGCATTTGTGGACTTTACACTTGGTTCCCTTCTCTTTATCCACGGCTTTATGGTTCCTGAAGGGATGGTGATAGTTATGAATATTAGAAAAAAGACTTTTTAATTCTTCCTTCTAAACTAATGCAGGTATAGAAGTATGGAGTTTGAATTTAGAAGATCGGGATGGTGTGGGCGATTTAATTGCCTTTGAGCCTCAGTTTCCTCATTGGTAAGAGGGGGATAATACTACCTCCATCACTGGACTGTCAGGAGAGTTAACTGAAGTAATGTATTAATGCATATGAAAGCTTTTAGTCAGTGCCTGATATAGTCAGTGCCTGATATAGAGCTGGCAGTTAGACTTCCATTCATTCGTTTATTCATTCAATATATTGTGCAAGAGAGAAGTTTAATTTGATATATAGACTTTTAAAATATATTCTTTAATGTTAACACTGTATTGCAAACCAGCATTTAGCCACACTCATTCTTTTAGTATTGTCCCTGCTGCATTTGAGATACAATGGAGCTGAGTACTTGTGGCAGACACCTTATGGCACACAACATCTAAAATATTTACCATCCAGCTCTTTACAGAATGTTTGCTGAACCCTGGTGTAGAAGATGGAGGGAGACATTCAGGGGTGTAAGAGGCCAAGACTGAGGATGGCTCCCTTGAAGAAAACAGAGAAGGAGAGGTCACAAAGGGGGAAGGAGTCTGCAGGATCCTCATGGCACCATGGAGGGAAGAGAACGTGTCTTAAGAAATGGAGGCACCAACAGTGCCCAGGAAGAGAGCACAGAAATGCCACCGAGCAGAGGACGTGAGCCATCGGTTGTGAGTTTTGAGTCCTGTGGAAGGAGCAGAGCAGGAGGAAAGTGGGAGGCAGAGGAGCAGAGGCAGAGCATGAGAAATTGTGTGGGATTGAGAAGGTTTTAGGGGAGAAATACCTATGTGGTTTAAGTTTAGTATGGAATAGAGGAGACCTGTGCATATTTGTATGCATAGGGGGTAAAAAACAGAGAGGGAGGTTTTGAAAAGGCTGTGTAGAGAAATGCTATTTGAGGCAGTGAGGTCGGAGAAACACCGAGTCAACCCTTTTTTAGCTTTTAAGTCATTCAGTACAGAAAAGTACCATTGAATAAGCACCTCCATAGTCCTTTTGGCTACATGTTCCTGAACTCTGAATTGAATGAAGCACAAGAGACCTGAGAGACTAGGGTTTGAATCTGTCCCAGATTCCCTCAAATTATTCACTGTTGGCATTGAGAAAGTTGCTTAACAACTTTGCTTGATTTGCTTATCTGTGAACAGTGGATGATAATACATATTCCTCAGTGGATTGTTGTGAGAAACAGTGGGGTGATTCTGTGTGGGAAATGTCAAGAGCATGAGATCTGGCACTCAGTACATTCTCAGTAAGAATAACTATCAATACTGTGATGGGTAAGTCCATATGTCAACGCGGGTAGGCCATGCTACTCAGCTAGGTCATGATACTTTAGTCAAACACCAGTCTAGATGTTGCTGTGAAGGTATTTTTTAGGTGTGATTAGCATTTAAATCAGTAGACTTTGAGTAAAGCAGATTACCCTCCATAATGTGGGGGATGGGGTGGGGGCTTCATCCAATCAGTTGAAGACCTTAAAAGAAAATACCGAGGTCCCCCAGGGAAGAAGGAATATTGCCTTTGGACTACCTTAAGACAACATCGGCTTTTTTCTGGGTCTCCAGCCTGCTGGCCTGCCCTCCAGATTTCAGGCTTGCCAGCCATTCTCATGAGTCAGTTCCTTAAAACAAGTTTCTTTCTCTCTTTCTCCATCCCACATATTGGTTCTGTTTCTTTGGAGAACCCTGACTAATACAAATAACACCTACGTTAGACGGTAATAACTAACAATGAAAGTGTTTCTATGTTGAGGGACACTTGCTTTATATCCCAGATACGGCACTAACAATTAATTAGAGTTGGTATTTAACTTAAAATACTTTGTATTCTGACCCAATGCATATTTAGCTGTCTATAACACTTTGAATGGAATTTTTCCTGGAACTTTGCCATTGGGATTGGTAGATCTAAACTTGTAGTTTAGAAGTTACAATTTCAAATTTCTTTTGTACAATTCTACTAGCCAGTAAAGTCCTTTATCTTAAGAAATAAGGACCATGTTGTCATGTTTGCCTTTTAGATACATTTAAAAAACATAAAAGATCTTCTAAAGGTATCAGTGACTTTGAAATTCCAAAATGAAATTAGAATTAAAAATAGCATAAAATTATACTTTCCTGTTTCCTCCAAACTCAGGGAACATTTATACATCATTTATAAAGACTATTTCTAATCCTTGGTTAAAGTTTTTGACCAAATATTCCTCTCA
Source organism: Galeopterus variegatus (assembly GCF_000696425.1). Classification (NCBI taxonomy): domain Eukaryota; kingdom Metazoa; phylum Chordata; class Mammalia; order Dermoptera; family Cynocephalidae; genus Galeopterus; species Galeopterus variegatus. The sequence goes on along the minus strand of NW_007729282.1, from coordinate 183,606 downwards.
CTTGAATATGTATAACATATATTGAAATCAAATAAATGCACATTGAAGAGGGTCAAATTTTACATCCTTGAGAGCTCTTGGTAAGAGATTTACTCACAAAGTAGGTAGGAATTCCTTGACTTTTCAAATTTTGGGGCTCTGTTATTAAAGAATTTTGTTTGTACTGTGTATGAAAAAATCTATGGTACCTTGGAGTGTGGCGATAATATCATGTTTCTATGGTATCATTTTTTTCCAAGTATTTAGGTATTTTAAGATGTTATCTTTTTAGTTTTCATGGCATGCTAGGAAGCAGGAAGGACATGTTGTTCTCACCTAACAGTGAAATTGAGGTAAGTAGTTACTCACTCTCTTGCATAAGTCACTGATTGAACTGGGGACGTGATACCAAACAGAGTGCTTCTATTCACTAGTCCACTGTGACCCTGCAGCAGTTCCCGTCAAGCCGTTAATTCCATTTTCTTTTTCTCAGTTAATGACAACACAGTTGATTCTTGCTTATCTGCTCTAAGGGAAGAACGGCATAATCTCAAAGGGCAGATGATACAAAAATAATTTGGATTTGGCGATGGAATATGTTTTTGTACTTGCATTGGAACCTGGGTGTGTCTGGTGTTCTAGAAATTTATAGCATTCCAGTCCAAACTGAAGAAACTATGCAAGGAGACCCGGGGCAGAGACAGTCACTCGTGCACCTAGTTAGTCTCTCTTGTTTCACAGCCCACCTGCTGCCCTGCTCGCTCTAAACTGTTAATCATTTCTTAAAGTTATTTTTTTTTTAATGCAAAGGCACTGTTTAATGTGCAAAGGAAATTTAAAGCAAGATTTTCATGAATATGTAATAATAAGAAGAAGGTGAGAAAGGCATTGAAAGCTGTATGGGTACCAGATAATGACAAGTGACAGACCTTACAGGAAAGTGAAAGTGTCTTTTTACTTCAAACTTTGTGATGAATGAGAATGTTTGTTTGCAACATTTATTCGCCTGTTCATTAAAAAAAAAAAAAAACCCAAACAAAAAAACCAACAAACATTGCTTAATATTCACTCTATGCCAGGAACTACTAGTGACTATTAGTGACTGAATTGATGAAAGAAATTTGCACATAAACAAATGCAAGAAGTTAAAAGAGCTTGATAGTATTTTGGTAGCATTCTTTAATAGATTCATTGATTTATCCATAAAAATATGTAAGTACCTATGATATGAAAGACATAGTGCTGGGTGTTAATTTCTCTCTAAATTCATTCTCTTACTAACTAGGAATGGTTTTAAATGACCTCGTTTAAAATCATTTTCAATTTAGTTTTTATGTTTAACAAAGCTGTAAATACACATAACTCAGAGTCGAATAGATCACTCTCTTCCTCCATCCGCTGCTCCCTGTCCCCTTCCCGCATTGTTCTTCGCCTCCAGTGTTTTTCATCTCCTTTCCTTCACAGGCAAATACTTTCCACACTATTAACTGACTTGTGGGGGATGGTATTTACCTCCTTTTCTCCAAATGATCCTTATATATTTTTTTCAATTTTAAGAATCGTTTATAAACTGCCAACTATAGATGATGAGGATTTAGCTTCTCCCTCCACTATATTGATGCGTATTTTCCATCCTCCTATCTTTTATTTTTATTTATTTATTGGCAGCTGGCTGGTACAGGGATGGAACCCTTGATGGTGTTATCAGCACCATGCTCCAACCAAGTGAGCTAAATGGCCAGCTGTCCTTCTATCTTTTAACAGAGTTATGTTATTATGTTGGTAAGATTAAAATTCAGTTTTTACATAATTATGGCTATATGGAATGAGCCATATAGCTCAGTAGTATTTTCCCTTTCCTGGATAAGTTTTGTTCCCTTTTGCCATCCTTTTGGGATTCCCTTGTCTTCTTTTTTTGTGGATCTCATGCTTTATTCTTACTCAGTTTGTTTCCTCATTTAAAAAATTATTATTATTTTTTTTATTCTCTTTGTTTCCTCATTTTGACTGAGCATATCCTCCACTGACCTTCCACAGATCAGTGCAAGGCAGGCAAAATTCTGACACCTGGAATGTCTGGATATGTCTTTATTCTACCCTCTTATTTAATTAGCAGTTTTGTCATGAATGCATTTCTAGGAGGGGAATCATTTTCCTGCAGAATTTGGAAAGCATTCCTTCATTGTTTTCTCCAGTGTTTTTGCTAGCAAGTCCAATGTCATGCTGATCCTTGATTCTTTATGTGAAACCTATTTCTTGTTTTCTTTCAGGAAAATTGTGGGATCATTTTTTTTTTTTTGGTGTAGGTGCTCTATAATTTTATGATGAAGTATCTTGGTGTGCAGCCATATTCACCCATTGGACTAGGCATTCAGAGAGCCATTCAATCAGGAAATTCAAGCCTTTTAGTTTGGGATAATTCTCTTAAATTACTTTGTTGTTATTTCACTTCATCTGTTCTCTCTGTTCTTTCATTCTGGAACTTATATTTTGTTTATTTATTTATTTTTTGGCAGCTGGCTAGTACAGGGATGGAACCCTGGACCTTGGTGTTATCAGCACCATGCGCTAACCAACTGAGCTAACTGCCAGCCCTGCAACTTTTATTGTTTGCAAGATGAATTTGCTAAAATAATCCTCTTATTTGGAACTAGTCTTTCAATTTTCCATCAATGTCTTTTTGCTCTTCTTTCAGGAATATTACTTTACCATGACCTCCCAATCTTCTCTTGAGTTTTTCATTTTTGCTATTTTACTTTTTAACTTCCAAAGTCTCTTTTTTTATTTTTAAAATTTTTATTGTTAATTTACCTCCGTGAGGATGTTATTTTCACATTTTGGTAAGACATTTTTTCTTCTCATTGCATTGTCTCTGTTTCCTTTGCATTGTTTCTTTCCCCCCTCTGTCTTATGCATTAGATGAAGTCTCAAATATATGGTGACCCTTGGTTGTCTATTTATATTTAAGAGTGGTGTCCTAAAAGCTGTTTGGAATCTCTGTCGGCATGGAATTGGGCCTTGCCAACTGTCTGCTTCACTGGACACTTTATTGGACTATTCATAGCATTAGCATCTTTAGTTCTTTTATCAAGGCCTGGTTACACTTGGAAGTGCCAAGAGAAGGTACTTCTGATCACTTTCCTGAGAAGCGTAATTCTGACTGTCAGAACTTTGGGAGCTTGGTGGAAAAGAAAGCTCAGGGTCCCAGAATGAACACTTTCACATAATCCCTTTATTTTCAGAATGATCGCATTGCCCCTGACTTAGCTTGCTGTCCTCTGGTCCATAGATCCTCTCTTTTTCCTCTCCAGAGAGCAAGCCTTCCATGTTCTCCTAGAGTAGGGTAGGAAGATGGGAATTTTAATTGCTTCTTGATCACACTTTCAACCAGTCCTCTTGGTTTTTAGCCCTGCTTCCACAGTCAGTTTGAGTTACTTGATGCGGCCAATTCCCAAGGTTTTGGAAATTATGTGATATAGTCTCATTAGTTTTTGGCTTTCCTCACTGTGTGCTTTTTGAGATCTGCTAAGTCATTTACCACTATTCTTTCTGTTCTGTTTCTAAAATTTAGTAGCTGTCATCATATCTCCTATTTGTGTTGTCCTTTTGGGTTTATGCCTAACCAAATCCCTTTACTGTTATTTTGGTGGAATCTGTGAAATAGTGGAGTCTTATCTGGATCTCTAAAATTTTTTTTTTTTTGGTGGCTGGCTGGTACAGGGATTGAACTTGAACCCTGGGCCTTGGGTCTAAAAAAATTTTTTTTTTTTTGGTGGCTGGCTGGTACAGGGATTGAACTTGAACCCTGGGCCTTGGTGCTATCAGCATCACACTCTACTGTATCTCTAAACTGATATTTAAAAATATCAAGAGCTTTTATTAAATACCCATCTGTAGTCATGTGATCTTTCCCTATGGATTCTATAATGAAAATTCTATATAGAGTCTCAAAGGAATATATGCTTACCTCAACAGTGAGGTGACAGAAAGAAGATAATACAAATTAAGTGCCAGTTAAGTTAATGTATTTACTATAAGAACAAATGTACCTCCACACTTGGTTGGGCAAGAATGTTTTAGATTCTTTAAAACTGCTGTCTTTAAAAAGGTGTATTGGGTTGGTCAGTTAGTTCATATGGGAAAGTGTGGTGCTGATAGCACCAAGTCAAGGGTTTGGATCCCCGTACTGTCCAGCTGCCAAAAGAAAAAAAAAAAGAAAGAGGCAAGACTATTGGGCAAGGAGCAATTTGAAAGTGAGGTATAGCTTCTGTATTTCAGGCAGGGCTGTTCTGTGGAGAAAAAGGAGGTAATTTTTGAAATAGAAAAAGGAAAATTTCACAAGGGAAGAAGTCTTTGTTTCCAAGTGGATGTCTCTTTAAGTGGTCCTTTATCCAGAACTATGTTTCCTGGAAAAGGTAGAGGATAGATATAATGCTTTTTGATGGAAACAAAGAGAGTTTCCATCTTCAAAAAAGCAAATAGAAAGACCTCAGTTATATAGGACTCGGGAGAGACATAGAACATGGCAGGAAAGGAGGCGTGTAGCGTTTAGTGCGACAGCAGCATCAGTCAATGTGGCTCTGACTAACAAAGCAAAAGGCTTAGGAATGAAGAAAGAAGATTCCTAAGCTTATGTTCAAGTCTTGGAGAGACGTAGAACATGGCAGGAAAGGAGGCGTGTAGCGTTTAGTGCGACAGCAGCATCAGTCAATGTGGCTCTGGCTAACAAAGCAAAAGGCTTAGGAATGAAGAAAGAAGATTCCTAAGCTTATGTTCAAGTCTTGCTCTGGCCCAAAAGCAATTTTATCCTCTGATCATGACACTAATGATAACAACAAAAGCAAGAGCATGTCATTACTGGACATTTTCTGGTGCCCTCAACTGTCATCACCATTATATCAAGGAATCTCCACAAAACTGTGCAAAGTAGGTGTTACTTCTTCCCATTTTTGGCTTGAGGAATCTTAGAGTTAAATAATTTATCCTAGGTCACATGCTAATTAGTGAGTCATAATTCGAACCCAGAGCTCCCCCATTCCAGCGCTCACAATTATCACCAAGACTCTGACTGCATATCCTCGCTTCCTCCTATACTGTCAAGGCTTTTGGTTGCAATGACAGAAGCCTAATTTAGCTTAAACAGCAAAGGAAATGTAATGGCGGATGTAATCAAATGGAAAGGGCAAGGGTCTCTCCAATTTTAGCAATGACTAGCGTGGGGACCTGAGTGATGCTGGGGCTCTCTGTTTGTCTGTCTTGTCTCTTCTTCCCTCTGAAGCTAGCTCTATTCTCTTCCGTGGCAGCCTGGCTTTCTCCATGTGGAAGTTGGGAGGGAGAGGGTGACATGTCTGCAGGCAGCCCTTGATTTACTGACTTAAGAAACAAGAGATTCTTCTCTTGGCAGCCCCAGCTGGGGAGACTCCCAGTAATTCTGTGTGCTTCATGTGTCCATTCCTGAATTAATTGCTGTCTCTGAGAAGAGATGAGGCTTCATAATAAGTTCCATAAAACCCTGTTGTAAAGTTGATGGTGTCTGTTAACGTAAGGAGAAGAGAAAAAAGAGTGACGGATAGACAAAAGCAATAGCTGCTATGGCTCCACCAATGCTGATTTTTGAAGTTTATTTTTATATTTTTTTGCTGGCCAGTACAGGGATATTGATTTTTAAGGATAGAATCCATTTTACAATAAATTGTTACTTTTCTCAAAAAAAGTAAAAATCTGGAAGACAAAATATATCTAGTATTCATGAGATAATCTTAATGTTCTTGTTCAAAATTCTTGGTGGGCACCTCCCTGCTACCCCATGTACCATATTAGAACCTTTAAAGGGCTGATTTATTGGGCTCACCAGGTGACAAAGTATACACAGCATCAGTTACATAACTTGTACCTGAACAGGGAACTATCTTGATTTGGGCATTTCCAAGTCAGCCAAGCTTGACACACACAGAAAGGGTAAGTATATTTTATGGGTTGATAAGGATTAAATTGTATCCCCAAGTTTTATGTATTAGAAGCTTGATCCCCACTGTGACTGTTAAGAGGTTCAGAAAACCTATTATAACTGAAAGGTGGGCCTTGAAGAGGTGATTAGATTCTGAGGACCGTGCCCTAATAAATGGATTAATAGTGGTGGTCAGGGTCATGGTTCTGAGGGTTTTAAAAGGAGAGTGCATGAGAGTCTCTCTTTCTCTGCTCTGCCACTTCTGCCTCGTGAGACCCCTGGGTCACTGTTGCCATCACCAAGGCCTTTACCAGATGTGTTCTCTAGATGTAGGACTTCCCAGCCTCAGAAACCATAAGCAATAAATTTCATTGCCTTTATAAATCTCCCAGTTTCAGGTATTTATGTTATATGCAACAGAAATGGACTAATACATGGATTGATAAGAAAAGAGGGAACTACTATTGAGGATTCATCACCCGGGGGAATGTCATCTTTCAATGTGTGGAAGAAAGTTTCTCAGAGACTATAGGATTGATAATGTTGTTGAAAAGATGAGAGAGGAAGTCTGTGAGTTAGGACAGAATTCCAGGAAATTGGAGCTACTTGAAGAGACTTAAAAGTAAAAGAAATGAAAGTGCCTTCAATTGTCAAGTTTAAATGCTTTCCATTCTCTTCCACTATTCTGTGGGATGGGGACCCATGAAGAAGATTAAAGAAAATAAAGAGGCAATGTTTTATTTATTTAATTTTCTTTCTTTTCTTTTTGTAACTGGCTGGTATGGGGATCAAACCCTGGACCTTGGTGTTATCAACACGATGCTCTCTAACCAACTGAGCAACTGGCTAGCTCTTACATTTTATTTGCATGTGTGAGTATGTTAAATTGCAATGTTGCTACTAATCAGATTTACATTTTTTGGAAACATGAATCTGGCTACGGCTTTGAGAATATTTTGGGGATCAGTAGCATGAACGGTAGGGAGACTATTGAGAAGCTGTTAAATAAAAACTATGGAAAACCATTGTTTTGGACTAAGCTTCTGCACTGGGCCCCCATGGACCAGACTAAAAATAAAAATGGAGTCACTCATGCTGAGTTGCAGTTGCTAAACTGAAACTGAGTTGTTATCTGGCCTTCTAAGAAACTAGGAGATAGACTTAAAAGACCAATTTCCCAAACAGACCAGTTTCAATTAGCACGATAATGAAGTTCTCTGTTTTAATCCTTACCAAAAAAAAAGGTAACCTGAAGTAACCTGATGTTAACCAGTCAGTTATTTCTATATTGTTCTTTCCCTTTCCCCACCTTATAAAGAAAGTAACTTTGAAATGACCAATCTGCTTTTTGTTCTTAGTTTCTATTTTTTCTCTTTTTCCCTCTTCTGTCTATTAAGCAGCCTCCTCTGCTCAGCTCATTGGCACATTTATGGAATGAAATGTTGCCCAATTCTAGAATCATAAATAAAGCCAGTCGAGATCCTTAAGCTAAATTTGTTGTAACTGTGTCCTTTGACAGAGTCTTATAATAATCCAGACAAGAGCTGATGGTGGCAAAAAATTGGAAAGAAGTGGGTAGATTTTGGAAATAGCAGAAGAATATTAGAACTTGGTGAATGATTTAGAGATGAGGCTGAGGGAAGGTAAGAGCAAAGGATCGGCACTATCATCTGTCTAGGTTTCTGGTTTGGTCAACTGGATTGATGAAGATACCATTTAGTGAGATAAAGAACCAGGAAGATAGGGGCTGCCCTGTTAGCTGAGGTGGTTAGAGTGTGGTATTGTAACACCAAGGTCAGGGGTTTGGACCCCCACCCTGACCAGCTGCCAAAAACCAAACACAACAGAAAAGTGAAGCAGGAAAAAAAAAAAAAAAAAAAAACAGAAAGAAGAATAGGTTTGGGTGGGTTCAGTTTTGGACATGTTGAGATTGGAAGTTTAAATGTTTACATATATATCCAAGGGCTGTTTCAAGTTTGTTAACACACAAATCCTATTTATTCTTTCCTTCTTTTTTTTTTTTTTTACATCTGCCCTTTCTTTTCTTTCTTTTTTCTACCACCATAATTCTTTTAAAAGATAAACTTAGCCATATTAAAATTCTATTTATTTATTTATTTTGGCAGCTGGCAGGTACAGGGATTGTACCCTGGATCTTGGTGTTATCAGCACCATGCTGTAATCAATTGAGCTAACTAGCCATCCCAGGCATATTAAAATTTTAATGAGTTTGTTTGAGTATTCAGGGATTCATGAATTGGGCATCACCAGCCCACACAAATGGTTCAGTGCTCCCCTGGGGAGGAGGGGTGGGCAAAAGAGGAAACTTACAAGATGTTCTCAGACCTAGACAAAGAAAATATAATCGATTGGTCAAAGTGGAAAGTCCCTAGTTAGAGGGTAGTTGATGGTTTCTGATTGGTTAAACTTGTTTCTTTGCACTGTTTACACTGAGTTGGGTTTCAGTTTGCTTACATAGGAATCCAGAGTACTAAAGCCATCTCAGCCTAATGGCCTCCCAGTTAAACTCTTTTAGTGGTTTAGATTCCCATCACCTCACATCTTTTTCTGTTTTTTGGCAGCTGGTCAGGATGGGGACCCGAACCCTTCGACCTTGGTGTTATATGGTTGCACTCTTGCCAACTGAGCCAACTGGCCAGCCTACTCACAGGAAAGTTGAATAACTGTCTATCCTATACTTCTAATATTCATTCTGTACAGGGTTGCATATTGATCTCCCCAAAAGCCGTTTTTGCTGTGTGATCTCCTTCCATCTCACAACATGTCAACACTTTCCTATTGCTTGCATAATACTTCTAGGACTTCTTATGAATTGTCTCCTAATTACTCCAACACTATCCCACCCTCCCCTAACTGAGAGCGTGTCTCAGTTTGGTCAAGTAAAACTTCAAATACAATACACTCCCTCCTGTCTCTGCATTTGTGCTTACCTCGTTGCCTGTGCTCACCTCGTTGCCTGTGCTCGCTCCTCTCTACCCGTCTGGCCCTTCAAACTTAGCCCTCAGGCCCAGATCGTCTCTGGAGGATTCAATTCCCTCCGCTCCAGCTCAGTCTGAGCCCTTCCTTCTCCGAAAGTCTATGATACCTGCTATCTGAGAACAGAGACCAGGTATCATGCTACTTTGGTATTCTCCAGAGCACCTGGCATAGTTCTATGTACAAGGTAGGCACTCAAGAAGTATTTGCTGACTTGAAATATTAAGGTACATTTTTTCCCCCAGTCTTATCTCTGCCTGAGTAAACGAGCTTGATATGTGAAAGCAGCTGAGATTAAGCATGTAAAAGTAGAAGAACAAATGAGAGATGGTGGAGATTTTAATGAAACTTTATGATATTAAAAAATCATAATTATATTATCTACTAAATCTTTTTTTTTTTTTAGGTCTTTAAAGCTTTCAGATTCCCACGTCCTCAACCCCCTAGCATTTTAGTGTATATTTACATACTAAAAAGCACGCAGGTGCTAAGAAGTTGGATTATTTAAAAAATATTTCACAACAAAAATAAACTTGTTTTTATCCAAAAGTTCCTGTGATTTTTCTTCCAAATTACTTTATAGCAAAACTCATTAAATTTTAATGTAGACCACCTATTTCAATTCCAAATTGACTTTGGATAGAAAAAAAATCTCATTTCTTTTAAAAAGAAATCAGTGATAAATAAAATACTTAGATCAAGTTTGTCAGCAAAGAGAGTAATAGATTTAGTTATAAATCTAAGCCTTCAATAAAATAAGTTTGGAGTTAGAAATTACTAAGGTATGTACTAATGAAAAAATAAAAAGGAAAAAGCATTCAAACTGATTCAATATGAGCATTTTTCCATGTAGCAAGCTCTGCTGTCTTTCTTACAGAATTAGAGAAGTCAGCTTAAAGTATATTTAAGTCAACAGAAACTGTTCAGGTAAATGAATTTAATCTTCATGGTCACTGACAATATAATCTTGTTTCTCTCAGGATTTTGTTCTTTAAGTAACTAAGTGACTCACAAACTCAGAAAATATTTTCTAGTACAGGTAAGTCTGATCTTAGCATGAAATATTTTGAATATTTCTTCTCCTCTTCAGATGAGTATTTAAAAAATAACAGCTCCTTCCTGGAAGTATAATTGGGTTTTGGTTAGGAATGTCCACAAATGATTGTCCTTTTGTGGAATGTATTCTAGGACAAGCTAGAATATACTTTTTCCTTTCTCCATCCATCAAAATCCTACCAATACTTCGGGGTTTCGTTCAAATACCTCCTCTTTCATACAATTTTGACTTACTTTTAGGTAGAATTAAGCACCCACTGCACCTTTTCTGAGGGGAGGGGTAGCATCTCTTTTTAATGTTTATTTCAATTTACCTAGTTCCATAGTTGATGTGCATATTTTGGTTGCACCCCAAAAGGTTGTAAGCACCTCATGGAAACTACAAATGAATCAACTTTGTATCTCCCATTGTAACTTAACATTGTACTTTGCCTGTGGCACATGATCAGTAAGTGAATATATTTGATTTTTAACTATTTAAAAAGTTTTATTGAAATAATAAATAATTATTGGGCTGGCTGGTTAGCTCACTTGGTTAGAATGTAGTGCTGGTAACACCAAGATCAAGAATTCAGATCCCTGTACAGGCCAACTGCAAAAAAACCCCCAAAACCCAAAACCAAAAAAACAGAAAAAACAAACAAACAACAAAACATAATTATGGATTAAAAAATAAAATGTTATAGAAGGGGTTATAATGAAAAATACTCCCTTTAGCCACCTTTCTCTACCACTAATCTTGATTTTTAACTGTTTTTGTTTTATGTCCTTTTGTTTTAAGTTATGTTCGTTTCACTAGATAATATATGTCGTTACGTATTTCTTTTTTATTTTAGATATTTTCTATTGATTTCCTATTATGAGAGATGCCTGTTATGAGGATTTTTAAAACTTACATATTTATCTACCTTTAGCTCAGGCTTGAGTTGCTTTTATTTCTCAAAGATTGAGTCCAGTTCCTGGAATAAAGGGAATATTCTTGGAAATTTTCTAGGAGATTTCTGTTTTCTTGCTACAATCTGGATGGGTTTCCCTTCCAGACAACAAAACTAATTAATTTTCTCAGAAGCTCAAGAATATATTAAAATCATAAAAGTAAGAGCAGGATGTTATGGAAATGAAAACTAAGAAAATATGATAACGGTCTTAGTAACTACAAAATGATTATCAACCATATGATCCAGCAATTCCACCCATAGCCGCTCATATACCCAAGAGAAATCAAAACATATATTCACACTAAAATTTGTACACCCAAGTTCATAACAGTATTATTCATAATAGTCAAAAAGTGGAAACAACTCAAACCCCATAAACTGATGAATTTCCTCAGCTGGCATTTAGGACTTCTGTGTTCTACTTAGTTGTATTGGCTGTTTTCTAAATCTTACATCTTTTTCCTTCTTGCTTTTTTCATCTACACTTTATGAAAGCACATCCTTAAGAAATTTTCTAGTAAAGAGTGTATGGGAGGGAAATGCTCTTTCTTAGTCCTCCTTGATTTATATTTGATTTATAGTTGGGTTGGATAAAGGATTCTGTATCAAAAATCATTTTCTTTCGGAGCACAGAAAACGATGCCCCACTGTCTTCTGGTGTCCACTGCTGCTTAAAAGACGTCCTACACCAGGTTGACTGTCATTCCTTCATAGATGAGAATCTATGGAAGATTTTTGAATCTTCTCTGTATCCCTGGGGTTTGGATATTTCCCAGTGAGGTGAGATGAGGGGATTTTTTATTTATTTACTTGATACTTGGTGGACCCTTTTAATCTGGAAGGTTTGGTTCTTTAGCTTTGGTCCTCATCTTTATTGAGATATAATTCACATACCATATCATTCATCCCTTTAAAGTGTACAATTCAATAAATTTTAGTATATTCACGGAGCTGTGCAACCATCACAACTATGGAATTTTAAATTATTTACAGCACTCCAAAAAGACACCTGTACTTATTAGCAGTCACTCCCCATTTCCCCCGGCCCCCAGCTCCTGGCATACAGTAATCCAGTAATCTGCTTTCTGTCTCTGTGGATGTGCCTATTCTGGATATTTCATATAAATAGAACCAGACAGTATGTGACCTTTTGTGTCTGGCTTCTTTCACCTAGCATGTTTCAGGGTTCATCCATGTTGTAGCATGTATCAGTGCTTCATTTCTATTTATGGTTGAATGATATTATTCTGCATGGACATACCATATTTTGTTCATCCATTTGTCAGTTTATGGAATTTGAGTTATTTCTACTTTTTGGCTGTTATGAATAATACTGCTATGAATTTTTGCATACAAATTTTAGTGTGAACATACGTGTTAATTTCTCTTGTATATATACACCTATGAGTGGAGTTGCTGGATCATACGGTTGATATTATATTTTAATTGCTAAGACCTTCATCATATATCTTAGTTTTCAATTTCCATAGCATCTTGCTCTTACTTTATGATTTTACTATATTCTTGAACATCTCTGAGAAAATTAATTAGCTTCATTGGTTACTCTTGCTACATCTGCTTTCTGTCTCCCAGGTATTTGTTAAAATCTCCTGTTCACTGGTGCTTTACCCCATTCCTCATTCTCTTTGCTGTTTTGAGCTTACATCTGTAAATCTGTTTAGCAAAATTTTACTAAGATATTGTCAATTCACCATTTTGAATTCAAATCAATATATATTTATTTGTTAAATGACTATCCAACTTCCCCACTACGTGCTCACAAAGTGGAGATTAAGTGGATTCTTTATGTTTTATCTATCTGCTTACCTTCATGTGATGGCTCTGCAGTACTTCATAAAAATCCGGGGCTGGTGGGTTAGCTCAGTTGGTTAGAACACAGCCTTATCACACCAAGGTCGCAGGTTCAGATCCCCAAACTGGCCAGCTGCCAAAACAAGACAAATCCGAACTTATGACTATGATTTTGACTTTTCCTTTGCATCTGAAAGAGTGAAACGAAAACCTTACAGGCACTTTTCTTCTTTTTGGTGGCCGGCTGGTATGGGGATCGGAACCCTTGACCTTGGTGTTATAACATATTTTGCACTTTTTTATTTGCATAGAATTTGCTATTAATTCACCCTCTTATCAAAAAGTTACTTCTCTTTTTCTCTTCATCTGCCAAATGAAATTTACGATCTCTTCAGCGTGGTATACTACGAACTCATTAATGCTGAGAAGTACTAAACAAAACAACTTTCCTATATTCAAACAAGTCATCTAAAATGATATCGGGTTGGACTCCATTTTCACATAGACAAGGGTGCCAGTCTGTCTATCTGCTCATGTTCACCACCTGTGCTCTCCTGGGAGAATGTGTAACTCTAAGGGGATGATTGACAGTCAAGTGCAATTTATACCATTTGCCACAAAGGGAAGGAATTGCATTGCTCTCAGTTTTGCCCACTGATTCTTTTACAAGGAGTTTCATGGCGAGAGCTACCAGCTGGGAGCATTGATGCTCTCTCTACTCAGTAAACCCCGAGGAAGGTTTTCTTATGAGCAGGTTCGGCCAGGTTACTTAGTGGCTGGATGCCCAGTACTTGCCTAATACTCTACTTGGTGGGGTGTGCTTCCTAGGAGTTTTGTGGTGAGTGGGTAAATGTGTCTGATATGCTGGTTGATTTCTTTCTCCCAAGGTTGAGCTCAGTTTCTGTAGGGAAACTATATGTTTCTATGTGTGGTCTTGGAAGAGCCTTTGTTATTCATCTTGATTTCCTCTTTGGCACATGAGGATACCTATAATGGTTTGATCATATAGCCACTGTAGCCTGATCAAACAAGGAATCTCAGAAAATAAATGTTACATATGGCCTTGTTCATCAACACTACTATATTCCTGGGTGGGACACACACACACACACACACACACACACTCACATGTACACATGCACAACACTCACACACACACACACACACACACACACTCACATGTACACATGCACACGTGCACACACAGTTGCTAGTGTGAGGCCTCATTTCTTTGTCAGCCTGAGCATCTATCATTGCGACACACACACACACACACACACACACACTCACATGTACACATGCACATGTGCACACACAGTTGCTAGTGTGAGGCCTCATTTCTTTGTCAGCCTGAGCATCTATCATTGCATTCCGGACCATAAGTGATTTAAATTGATAGCAAGTTACAGGTTTAGAATTATGTGCTATGGAATGACTCATTATGCATAGGCATATTTCTATCATATGAGTGGGCTTCTTTTAATTAGAGGACTGAAAAACTTCAAGAATGTAGATGTGTTATTCTGATCTGTGGGAGACTAACCCTTTCCTTAGTGAGTGCTGAGCTGAGCTGCACATGGCGCTGGTTGTAGTTTTCTTCAATGAATCTCATTTCCTTTTTTCTAGTTTCTAGCTGGGTTTGGCTTGATGTTGCTGGTATTTAAAACCTGAACAATCCTAGATTTTAAGTTACATTAACTTTCCAGGAGGACCCATCTGAGCCAGGATTTCCACAAATGCAATCCAATCAAGAGATTTTGGAGAGAAACAAAATTTGGGTGTTATATTGCAAGCTTCAATTGTCTCCTAGAGAATAAATTTCTTTTTATTTTTTAATTTTTATTTATGTTTAATTGAAACATATTGATTGTACATATTTGTGGGGTACAGAGTTATATTTCAATACATGTATACAATGTGTAATGATCATATCAGGGTAGTTAGCAAACTCATTATCAAAAAATTTATTGTTTCTTTGTGATGAGAACATTTAAGTTCCTCTCTTTTAGCCATTTGATAGTATACAATAAACTATTTGTTAATTATAGATGCCTAGCACTACTGTACACCACTAGCATTTAGTTTTCTTATCTAAGTAGCTGTAATTTTGTGTTCATTAACCAGCCTCTCACTCTTCCCCCTTCCATCTCCCCTTCCCAGCCTCTAGTAACCACAGTTCTATTCTCTACTTCTGAAAGTTCAACTTTTTTTTTTTTTTTTTTTTTTTAGTTCCACATGAGTGAGAACTTGCAGCATTTATCTTTCTGTGCCTGACTTATTTCACTTAACATAATGTCTTCCAGGCACATCCATGTTGCCACAAATGACAGGATTTCATTCTTTTTCATGGCTGAGTAGTATTCCATTGTGTATATATACCACTTTTTCTTTACCCATTCATTTGTTGATGGATACTGAGGAGGTTGATTCCATATCTTGTCTATTGTCAATAGTGCTGCATTAAACATGAAAGTGCAGATAAATCTTCAGTATGCTAATTTCCTTTCCTTTGGATAAATACCCAGCAGTGGGTTTGCTGGATCATATGATAGACCTATTTTTAGTTTTTTGAGGAAACTTCGTACTGCTTTCCATAATGGCTGTACTAATTTACATTCCCACCAACAGTGTATAGAGTTCCCCTTTATCTGCATCCTCACCAGCATTTGTTATTTTTTGTTTTTTTGATAATAGCCAGTCTAACTGGGGTAAGATGATATCTCACTGTGATATTGATTTGCACTTCCCTGATGATTAGTGATGTTGAGCATTTTTTCATATTCCTGTTGGCCATTTGTATGTCTTCTTTTAAAGAAATAGGTCATTTGCCCATTTTTTAATGGGATTATTTGGGGTTTTTTTTGTTGTTGAGTTGTTTAAGTTCCTTGTATATTCTGTATATTAATCCCTTGTTGGATGAATAGTTTGCAAATATTTTTGCCTATTCTGCTGGTTGCCTCTTTGCTAAACACTAAATTTCTTGACAATCCTACTCTCTGATCTTTTCCCCTTATTTATCTCACAGTCCTTTTTATAATTTCCTTCTCTTTCTTCTTCAAACTGCTGCTATGGTAGCTTTTATATATATTTAAGCCTCAAGAAATAAAGGCGCTTTGTAGTTCCTAGGGGTAATGTCCTGTCTGTGAATTGAGACCATGTCGTCTCTGCTTTCAAACCTGTATAGTTATTTTTTATGGTATAGATATTCTGTGTTGAAAAAAAGATTCCACCATAGGATGGGTTCTTAGACAAACCCTCCATTTTAGGAATACTAGAGTTGTGAAAAATGAAATGATTTATCCTATGAACTAGTTAAGAAAAAAGGTAGCAAGAGTCTTAAGTTATGTATTTGTTCATGAAAAAGCTTAAGGGCTCTGGGGCAAATTTGGCTCCTTAGTTCCAAACATCTCACTGAAGCTCATAGCTACTGTGGTATCTTGACTGAAGTCTTTGGACAGCATACAGAATATGTTGATAGTTCATATCATATCACACTATTTCTTGGGTGCTTGGCAGGGAAGTATACTTCTCTCTTTAGAAAAAAATTAATATTTGCTTGATTCCTTGATAAAAGGAATACTACAAAAGAATATTGCAAAACCTTGAAGGATTGGCAGACTTTCCCATGTGGGTGGAAAAATGTTTCTCTGAAGCCAAAGTGGAATTGCTCATGAAATATAAAAAATACTTTACAAGAAGAAACTTGATTGATCCTGGAAAAAGAGATACATATATAAATGTATAAAACAACAAAGCTTATGGACTTTACCAACACGTATTATATAAACACAATGGCATAATCATGATGTTATGAGAATGGCAAATACCTGGTATTAGAGATAATTGGGAGTGCTTTATTATGCTGATTTTACCCTTTATCAGATTCCTACTGTGTTTGGATCAATGTCTATTTGGTGTTAATATGTCTCTGTCTTGCTTCTGCCCACGTTTCACCTCTACCTTTGTTGTATAGCCTAACACAAACGGCTGGGATCTCTTGCTTCTCAGAAAGGAAAGCTGCTTAAAACCAGAAGATGAGTTAGGCTTGTCTTTATTCTTATTGGACTTATAAAAATTTAAGCATCAGGATGTCCCAAGTCCAGAGCCAAAATTTCTCCCCTTATTCTAGCTTCTCTTTGAATCCCTGCTCTTATCTGATTTCCATATGTCCCCTGTTACCCAGCCATAACCTCTTACTTACAAAAGCTTCAGCATAGTAATGTTTCTCCCTTTATGCCGCATAATAAATACTCACATATAAAACAGGAGAGGGTGAAGAGGACTGTAAAAGGCTAATTGGTTGGACAAAAGATTTAGTGTTTTCAATTAAGGATTTATTTTTGGTTTTGTTTATTTTTTAGTTGAGGGAAGCAGTATTGAAGTGTTTTTCCTGAGCATCATTCCGTAGATATCTGTCAGTCTTTCCACCTATGACTATATTCTTTCTACAGGACAGACTAATACAAGGGATGTGGTTTCAGGAATTCCCTATGAAGGAAAGATGACTAATGTAAAAATGCCATTTTCATCCTATCTCGTAGATTCTGGGGCTGTGTGTACTAATGGTGCTTCTTTGTTAGATGGTGTATAGTTGATTTCCCCTAAATTAGAGAAACTATTTCTTGCTTAATGAGGGAGTGGAAAGAGAAGATGCCACAGAGCAGACTGAAGTTTGCTCCAGACAAAGGGTACACTGTAGCTTAGCAGGAGGAGTGGGAGAAATAGATGATTAACTTTCCTGAGTAATAGTTAATGAGTAATCAATGAGACGTTTATTGAGTCCTTCCTATATTCCTGAAAGTGAAATAGGCAGTGTGAGAATCAATGATGCACCTGACATGATATTTTGCCTTAAAAGGAATTTTTAATCTGGTTAGGGCAATACGTGTTTTGCATATCAAATGAAAGTGCTACATTCTTTAAAACTGTTTGAAATGTTTCTAGAAAGAGTTCTGAGAAGGAGATATCAGTGATGCATACAGAAGCAAGAACAAGCTGAAGGAGGCTTAAAGTGGACATTGGAGAATTTTAGGTGGGCACTGAGACTCCTGGCCAGATAGATGAGCCCAAGTGGGCACATGTGAAATGTGTTGACGGGGTGAGCATTGATGTATACATAGGGAGAGGTATTTATGGAAAATAAATTTGGAAACCCAGGTCATTGAAGGCAAATGAATTTAACCTTGATGTAAAGGGAAACTATGGTGGGTTCCAGATGAAAGTGGGATTCCAGGAAGATGAATCTGTCAGCAGGGGGGATAGACTGGAGTAAAAGAGGGAGATGTTGGAGGCTGGTGGACTTACTGGAAGTCTATTTAAAAAACAAAATTTAATCAGGTGAAATTCAAAAAACATGAAATTAACCATTTTAGAGTAAACAACGCAGTGACATTTAGTACATCCACAATGTTGGACAGCCATCACCTCTACCTAGTTCTAAAACATCTCCACCATTCCAAAGTAAAACCCTTTACCTGCTAAAAGCAGTTTCTCTCCATTCTTCTTTCCCTCCGGCCTCTGTCAACCACCAGTCTTCATTCTGTCACCATAGATTCATGGATTCTGGATATTTTATATAAGTTATCATCTAATTTGTGATGTTCTGTGTCTGGCTTCTTTCATTTAGTGTTACGTTTTTGAGGTTCACCCACCTTATAGCACGTGTCAGTACTTCATCCCTTTTTATTGCTGATGTCACCATAGATTCATGGATTCTGGATATTTTATATAAGTTATCATCTAATTTGTGATGTTCTGTGTCTGGCTTCTTTCATTTAGTGTAACGTTTTTGAGGTTCACCCACCTTATAGCACGTGTCAGTACTTCATCCCTTTTTATTGCTGAATAGATTCTGGAAGTCTATTTTTGATGAATGCAGAGGCAAGTGGCTAAAATGGCTAATCTAAAATATGTTTTGATGCAGGGAGTGACCATTAAACCCTATAATTTTATTTGGCCTATACAAAAGAAGAATCTAAGGTGTTTCTTCTGGGTGAATGAAGGTATTATCTCACTTGACAGAAATAGAATAGTTGAAGGGAGATTAATTTTAGGGAATAAGATCTAAAGTTTAGAGTAAGAGTAAAATTAGTAGAGATATTCCACAGAGATCTGAAAATTTAGGAAAGAATTGAGAGTTGAGGTGTAGAGTAAAAAACTTTAATGGTCATTCCTTAAATTTAAACTGATAGCGGTAGATTGGGAGATGGCCTGGGCACAGGAATTGGATATCCATACAAAATCAAAGATAAATTTTATTCTGGCAACGTGGCTTGCTGAAGCAGTAATGGGAGAAGTCGAAAGTTGGAGACAGAAGATTTATGAAGACAAGGAGACATCCAGAGGAAGTGCTGCTCAGGCTTATTCTAGCTAGTGTGGCAGTGGGAATGCAGGAAGACGATAATCTTAATGGTGTTTCAATCCTGTTAGATGCCAAGCCCTCAGAGATCACAAAGTTGCATGAAGTGGTGGAAAGGCCATAAGATTTTGAATCAGACAAAGGTCCAAGTTTGGGCTCTGCCACTTACTATCTGAATGTCCTTAGACAAATAATTTAACTCTTCTGAGCTGGAGGAGGATTAAATGAGATAACATTTGTGTAGGTGAAAGGTGCATGGACTAGCTCAGTTGGTTAGAGCACAGCTTTATAATACCAACATCATGAGTTTGGAGCCCCATACCAGCCAACTGCCATTAAAAAAAAAAAAAAAAGAAAGAAAAAGAAAGGTACATAGAATTGAGGCAGGGGATTACATCCACATTTGGGGGCGGGGGTGAGTATGTATTTTTGGAGGGAGGGTGGGGCAGGCAAAGAAGGATGCTGAAAACTGTGTGGAGCTCATGTTTGTGGGAAGGTGAATTGCTGAGCCTTGAAAAGAAAAGTGGACACAATGTCATTTACTTATTTATTTGTTCTTACTCATTTATTTTACTTTGCCTTTTCATAAGATAATTTATAAAGACAGTTTGCAAAGATGCTTATAAAGAAGGGTTTACAACAATAGTTTATAGAGGTACATAGGAGGGTAATTCAAAAAGTTAGTGGACGGGCCGGCCCAGTGGCGCACTGGATGGTGTGCTGCTTGGGAAGCGCGGCAGCGCTCCTGTCCGAGGGTTCGGATCCCACATACAGACCGGTTCCCGCTCACTGGCTGAGCGAGGCGCGGGAGTAACGCCGAGGTTTGCGATCCCGTTGCCGGTCCCCGGTCCGGTACGGGGGCAACACTGAGGGTTGCGATCCGTTGCCGGACACGGAAAAAAGACAAAAGACAAAAAAAAAAGAAGATGAGGAAGAAAATAAAACTTCAAAACACATTCAAATATAATTCAATAAAAGATAATATGAATCTTTCTATGAACTTTTTGAAGTACCGTTGTATATTGCAAGAGCAAAAATAAGTGAAAATTGGGTTTAAGAAACATGAGACTAAAAAATAAAAAGTAAGAAAAAGAGGAAATAAAAGAAAGAAGAAAAATGAGGCAAGGGGAAAACAAGAATAAGAATATAAAAATTCTCAAGAGGGGTTTCTGCATAAACCGAGTGCTATGAATCTTACACCCTTACTAGAGAAAGGCTATAAATTTGGCTTGAAATTTTAGATATTGTTGTTTTGCCTGATATAGAGCCATCTAAAAGCAACTATCCTGCCGGTCAAAGGCTGAGGAGGAAAGCTGGTGAGGAGGCTGACGTGGCAGTTAACTGCAGGTTTTCTTCTGATGCATAGTCCCCGTTATGGCTGCAAGCCTATCTTGCTGTCACATCAGTTAAGAGCTTGTGTAATGCTTTGCTTATTAGGGGCGTGCTTAAGTAGGTAAAGATTTTGTAAACCTTTTATGCTGTTCCTCTATTACTTTGCATCTCACTAAGTGGTTTTTTGAAGCCCATATACTGAAGCCATCTGAGGAGCACTGGAGAAAGGGTCGGTGTGCCTGGCTTGGGGAAGGACAGTGGAGATTGGGCTCTTCATTTCCAGGATGGCGTGGTTTGCAGAGCGGAGCTGAGGGGAGTCAGAAGGAAGAAACTGGACATCCTAGCTCCTTTGGGGGCTAGTCTTCAGCCTGGCATCAGCAACTTTTTTTTTTTTTTTGTCTTTTTGTCTTTTTTTCCGTGTCCGGCAATGGATCGCAACCCTCAGTGTTGCCCCCGCAACCGGACCGGGACCGGCAACGGGATTGCAACTCTCGGTGTTGCTCCCGCGCCTCGCTCAGCCAGTGAGCGGGAGCCAGTCTGTATGTGGGATCCGAACCCTCGGGTGGGAGCACTGCTGCGCTTCCCAAGCGGCGCACTATCCAGTGTGCCACCGGGCCGGCCCAGCAACTTTGGTTGAACTAAATTGCCAGTATTTATATATAAATAAGTATGGATGTGTCTGTACAAATATAGATATACACTCTCATATTTATTGTATTTCTTTTCTTTTTCTTTTTTGCTCCCCAGCTTTATTGAGGTATACTTGAAAATAAAAATTGCATATATTTAAGGCATAAATTGTGATGTTTTGATATATATCTATGGTGTAAAATGATTAGCACAATCAAGGTAATTAACATATTTGTCACCTCATATACTTTTTTTGGTGGTGAGAACACTTAAGATCAACTCTCTCAGCAAATTTCAAGTATAAATACAGTGTCATTAACTGTAGTCACCATGCCATACATTAGATCCTTAGAATTTATTCATCTGATTCATTCTGCATTATCGAACCCATATTTAAATAGAAACACTCTGCAAAAATATGTTTCTAAGCCAAATATACATAATGCTTTGGTTATCTGATCTTGTCACACCCATGCTTTATTCTATTCCTATTAGCAGTAAATGATAAGAGTCAGCATTAACTTCCAAAAATTAATGTTTGTGCAGGTTTAAACATTTTAAAGTGTTCCAGGGTATCCCTACTTTACATTTATGATTCTCAAAAGAAATCTGAATTAAAAAAAAAAAAAAAGGCTAAAAGAGCTGGCCAGTTAGCTCAGTTAGTTAGATCATGGTGTTGGTAACACCAAGGCCAAGGGTTTGAATCCCTGTACTGGTAAGCCACAAAAAACCAGAAAAAACAACAACAACAAAAAACAAAAGTTCTGAATAAGGCAGAAGTGATATTAATGGCATTCTCATTTTGTGAATGAAGAAACATTTCACAGCGTTTAATCTAATTTTAAAGTTATATTTCTGGAAAGTGGCAAAGGTAGGGTGAAAATTTTGCACTCTGCTTTTCCCAGGAAAAGTAGAGAAATCTATGGTATCCTGGATTGGATCCTGGAATAGAAACAAATGATAATAATGAAAAAATTGGTGAAATCTCAATAAAATCTGGAGTTTAATTAATAGTTGTGTACCAGTGTTGGTTCTGAGTTTTGACAAACGTACTGTGGTCATGAATCTAGAAACAAAGGAGAGACAGTCTGAACAATCATTATTTCAGGACAACCTGGGTTCTAAAGGAGACATAAGTAATAAGAATCTTAGCAGAAGATGCTGAATAAGTAGTCAGAAAGCTGTGGGGGAGAAAGGCCAGGAAGAATACCACATAAATGCATAAGGTTAGGAGGGACTGAAGAGAAGGCAACAGTCAACAACTAGACTCATCCCTTTCTCCTCAACCCTGCTGTTCCATTTGGCTCCCAGCTCTATAAATGGCAGCACCACCAAACTCTTCCCTCTTCCTGAGCCGTCTATCCGATCAGTCCCCACGGCCTGTGGACTCCATGTGCCGAGGATCTCTTACAGCTCTTAACTATGGAGTTCTGGCCACAGCATCTCTCACCTGAGCTTCTTCCTGCAGCAGTCTCCCATCTGGTCTCCCTGCTTCCCATCTCGTCCTTTTCTTGTTGTCTAGGATTACTTTTTTCTCTTAGTTTTTATTTTTCTTTTTTACTTTTGGAATTTTTAAAAAGAGATAAAAATCCAAGAGAAGAGAATAACAATCATCCATATTTTAATTGTCCAGAATGAACCACTGTTGACATATTATTTATATGCTGCCAGTTTTGATTTTAAAAGAAAAAAATCAATCTTTTGTTTCATAAAAACAAAGTGACTTGCATTCCCTATGAAGTATTCAAACAAGATATGATAATTACAAAGATGAAAATTTATAAACTACTTGTAGGCTCATGCTACAGAAATGACCAGCATGTAATTCGTAAGCAACATTCTGCATTTCTCTCAGTGCACAGAGTGATTTTTCTTAATGAAAACTTCATCAGTGTCATTCCCATACTTAATGTCCTTTAGTGCTTCAATCTAATCATGAGAAAAACATCAGACAAACCAAACTGAGAGACAGTCAACAAAACATCTGACCAGTACTCCTCAAAACTGTCAAGGAGGCTGGCAGGTTTGCTCAGTTGGTTAGAAGGCAGTGTTAGTAACACCGAGGTCACAGGTTCGGATCCCCGTACAGGCCAAGACAAAACAAAAAACTGTCAAGGTCATGAAAAACAGAGAAAGACTGAAAAATTATTTTAGTCAAGAGGTGCTTAAGGAGACACAGTCTAAAGTACAATATGTTATGTATCCTGGATTATATCTTGGAACAAAAAAAGGACATTAGTCAAAAAACTGGTGAAATGTGACTAAAATCTGGAGTTTAGTTAGTAGTACATAATCAACCAACGTTGATTTCTTAGTTTCGACAAATGTACCATGGTCATGGTGTTAACATTAGGGAAAACTGTGTGAGGGGTGTACAGAAACTCTGTACTATCTTTGGAAGTTTTCTGTAAATCTAAAATTATTTCACACACACACACACACACACACACACACACACACACACACGCACACAGATGGTACCCGACTTACAAGTTTTTGAATTTACCATGGTGTGAAAGTGATATGCATACACACACACACACACACACACACACACAGATGGTACCCGACTTACAAGTTTTTGAATTTACCATGGTGTGAAAGTGATATGCATTAGGAAACCATACGCTGAGTTTTGAATTTTGATTTTTTTCCTGGGCTAGGGATGTGCTATGTGATACTCTCTCCCAACGCTGGGCAGCGGCTACAAGTGCAGCCCCCAGTCAGTTGTGCAATCACGAGGGTAAACAGCCTGCACTCTACAGTGTATTAAATGCATTTAGTGTATTAAATGGGTTTATCGGGCATAACCCCACCATTAGTCGAGGAGCACCAGTATGTATGTACGTGTACAAATACAAGCACGTTACACAGAAAAGAAAACCTGTTGCAGCAGCTCTTAGCTTCCAGCAGCAAGTTTACACTTAGCTTAATGCATAGGCCTTCCATGGTCTAGGGCCTGCCTTCCTTTCTTTAGTCTCACCTCCCACAAACCCTTCAGCCCCAATACACCCTTTGCTGGGGTCACATGGAACCACACGATCATGTCATACTCGGTTCCTTACAACAGGCTTCTTCCCCTGTGTTTCGTTTTTTTAGTAAGTGTCACTTCCCCATTTTTTACCTCCTATGTTTTTTCTCAAATATGTCTACTCCCTTCCCATGCCACAACCCTGATGGAAGGCACCATCATATCTTACTTGGATTATTGAAACAGTTTTTCTGTTGGTTTCCTTGTCCCCACTCTTGTGCCCATCCGATGTGTTCTCCATGCAACAGCTACAGTGATCTCTTAAAAATACAAATTTAATCTTGGTCTTCTTAAAACTTTTTATTGGGTTCTCTTTGTTCTTAGAATAAACGCAGCAGCTCTTAGCTTCCAGCAGCAAGTTTACACTTAGCTTAACGCATAGGCCTTCCATGGTCTAGGGCCTGCCTTCCTTTCTTTAGTCTCACCTCCCACAAACCCTTCAGCCCCAATACACCCTTTGCTGGGGTCACATGGAACCACACGATCATGTCATACTCGGTTCCTTACAACAGGCTTCTTCCCCTGTGTTTCGTTTTTTTAGTAAGTGTCACTTCCCCATTTTTTACCTCCTATGTTTTTTCTCAAATATGTCTACTCCCTTCCCATGCCACAACCCTGATGGAAGGCACCATCATATCTTACTTGGATTATTGAAACAGTTTTTCTGTTGGTTTCCTTGTCCCCACTCTTGTGCCCATCCGATGTGTTCTCCATGCAACAGCTACAGTGATCTCTTAAAAATACAAATTTAATCTTGGTCTTCTTAAAACTTTTTATTGGGTTCTCTTTGTTCTTAGAATAAAATTCAAAAAGCCCTATTGGTTTTTATTTTATCTACAGGCTACATAGAGGAACAACCAGTTGACTGGAACTTTGGTTAACTCGAAATTTTCAGTGTGAGCTATTTTCAACGTCAACTATCACAAATGTCAGTGCAGTATGGTGCTGTCCATCCATTTGCCCAATGAACTTGTGATGGAAAGGTGGCATGCACTGAGGGGAAGGAGGGTTAAGGTTTTGTGATTGTCATTTTGGCATGACCAGGCAACCTCACCAAAGTTGTAGAGAACTTTCTTCAAAAATGAAATCAGTCTAATCACAAAAGGTTATATTACCCTGAGATTTAAAAACACTGTTCATGAAAAGAGAATGAGAAATTGAAATCCGAGAATGCCAACTCTCCCAGCAGGACAAGCATGAGGTCATACTGAGTCTTAATTTTCTTTTGAATAGTTTAAATGAGAATTTGGATTTACCTGAGAGATTTAAACCTGATTGACACAGCCCTTGAGGCATTCTCCTCAGCTGCAGAAACAAGGAGAGTTAATTGGGCAAGATAATGGAGCTGATTTTGTTAATTCTTCAAGTATCACAGTTTCTTTTCTTTTTCAGGCAGTTTGGGGGTAATTATAAAAGTAAGAAAAATCAGATTTACAGACTAGAGTCTTTCTAAGTGATTTAAATACTGTTAAGTGATAACTGGGCAGCAAAATAAAACTAGCAAGATTTAAAGACTCAGTAGACTACTGAAAATGTAAAAATTTTCTTACAGATTTCTTTAAAAAGAAGGTTTGCAAGTTAAGTTTTGCACAGTATTTAATAAGTATGTGCGACTCTGAGTATGGTAGGGAATTGTATGAGAAATTATCCATTATCACTGTGAAATTTTGTTCACATGATAAAATGGAAAATTGATACATCTTTCATTTTTGTAGATAAGGAAAACTTTGTATGTATTAATAGAATATATTAGAAGAGAAGAACAGTAGAGAAAATCTACAAATCTAGAAAAAACAACAAACCACAGTTTTGAACCTGATATGCCAAAGGAAGATTAAAAGAGTAACTAAATTACTTATTTGGTAGTAGCTATCAAAGTTTAAAAGCTGCATCCTTATTGGCCCTACAGTAATATTTGCACAAATGCTCAAAGATATAAGAACAAAGGTGTTTGTTTCTAGATTGTTTATAATAGCAATGTTTGCAAGCACCCCAATTGTTCATCAGTAGGAAATAATAAAATACATGAATCACATCCATACAATTAAATACGTAAATCCATAAAATAGATATAAAATGTCTACCATATATTATTCATTAATTCATTCAAAAGATTGTATTGGGTGTCAATTACATACTCCTCAAATTGCTAGGTATAAAGGATCCTAGGGAACAGGACATTTAAGGTAACAGTTCTCCTGGAACTAGATGTGGAGAGAGAAGAGAGAAAATAAACCAGTAACGTAATGTCAAATAGTTATGCTACCATGAAATAAAATCAGGTAAGATGGTAATAGAGAGTGACTGGAAGGGCTATTTCAGTCAAGAAAGGCCCTTATGAACTGGACCTGAATGGTAAGGAACCCTGGGGACCCGGAGACTAATGTTTTGGGCAAACAGAAGGGTGCATACAACAGCTCAGGTGGAATGAGTTTACTGGGCTTGCAACAGAGAGGGCAGGGCAGCTGCTACCACCTGAAGTTGGAGAGGTGCTCAGAAGATCGTGGAGGGCTTTGTAGCCGCAGTGAGAAGCTTAGATTAATTCTACATACAATGGGGTGGAAGCCAGTAGAGACAGGGCAATGCATGGCAATGCAGGGCAATACATGCTACAAGGGGAAGAATGGAGGCAGGGAAGAGTCATCAGGTCAGAACTGCAAGAGTCTGTGTACAAGACCAGGACAACATGGGCCATAACACAGGCCGTGGGAATTGCTAAAAGTGTATTCATCCGGATTTTCTTTCAGAGGATGACTTTGTTTAGACCTAAAGTTTCAAGTCTCTAGAAGTGTGTATTAGTCAGTTTTGTGTTGCTATAACAGAAATACCTGAGACTGGGTAATTTACAAAGGACAGAGATTTATTTAGCTTACAATTCTGGGACAGCTGCATCTGGCACCGGCCTCAGGCTGCTTCTATTCATGGTGGAAAGTGGCAGGCAGCTGGTGGGTACAAGCAGATCACATGGCAAGAGGAAGAGAGAGAGAGAGAGAGAAGGAGGGAGGGAGGGAGGGAGAGATATGCCAGGTCTTTTAAACAACCAGCTCTCACAAGAACTCATTACTCCCCCCTCCCCCCGGGAGAGCATTAATCCATTCATGAGGGATCTGCCCCCATAACTCAATCAGTTTCCAACTCTGCAACACTGGAGATCAAATTTCCACATGAGTTTTGGAGGAGACAACACATTCAAACTCCATCAATGTGGAACCAGATCTAGATTCTTACACAGATTCTCTCTATGAAGTCTCATTTTCCTCCCCCA
>NW_007729282.1:155338-156197 GCF_000696425.1 Galeopterus variegatus | reverse complement strand
TCATGGTGGAAAGTGGCAGGCAGCTGGTGGGTACAAGCAGATCACATGGCAAGAGGAAGAGAGAGAGAGAAGGAGGGAGGGAGGGAGGGAGAGATATGCCAGGTCTTTTAAACAACCAGCTCTCACGAGAACTCATTACTCCCCTCCCCCCGGGAGAGCATTAATCCATTCATGAGGGATCTGCCCCCATGACTCAATCAGTTTCCAACTCTGCAACACTGGAGATCAAATTTCCACATGAGTTTTGGAGGGGACAACACATTCAAACTCCATCAACGTGGAACCAGATCTAGATTCTTACACAGATTCTCTCTATGAAGTCTCATTTTCCTCCCCCAAATATGAATATGAATAATGTCAGCTGTGTCTCTTTCAGGAGGCTGTTAAGACTAAACAGGATAAAACCGATGAAAGCATTTGGTTACTGTGAAGATGCTATGTAAATATGAGGCATGACTTTTATTAATTCAGAGAGATTCCAAGTGGAAAACACCACCCCAGTTGGGGGTTAGGACTACCTCTTTTCCCACTGTCATGACATTGATTACTTCAGCAAAATCTTCTAGATTTCAATTTCCCTAATGTAAAGTGGGTAAAATACATCTTATCCCCTCAGTCAAGTCATAGCAGTGAGGTGGATTGCGGGGAGGACAAGCTAATTACTAATTACAAGATAATTGGCAAATGAGCTGCTGAGTAATTGATAAAAAGAATAAAATATTTCCAGTGTGTCTCTGGCATACTGGAGTGATTTCGTTTTCCCAGGGCCTAAACTCTTCCTGCTTGTCACTTAGCCCCTCTAGGGGTTACTTTTTCTTTCTTTTTTTTTTTTTTTTTTTTTTTTTTTTTTTTTTTTTTT
>NW_007729282.1:154657-155249 GCF_000696425.1 Galeopterus variegatus | reverse complement strand
GTCTGTATGTGGGATCCGAACCCTCGGCGGGAGCGCCACCGTGCTCTCAAGCGGCGCACTGCAGCAGTGCGCCACCGGGCCGGCCCTAGGGGTTACTTTTTCTGTCAGGCACCAAGGGAAAGTTCCAGAAGCCCAAATTTTTAGTAACCTCTAAATGGTGAAATAGGAAATAGAAATAGACTAGAACCTTCAAGGATTGTAATTCATTCCCTTCACACTTTAAGAACCACAACTGTAGGAAAGGAATGAGAGCATCGGACTGAGGCAAAATCATTGTGACCAAAAACACATGGTGTGAAATATGAGTATTAATAGAAATATCCTGTTAATTCACTTAATACATTTTTGATTGCCTTCAAGCAGTAGATATTAAAGGACATTTGGTTCATGTTTTGCAATTATGATATAGTATAGAGAAGGAAGGATTTGAAGTATTTTAAAGCAATCTCCAGCCGCCCCCCCCACCCCCACCTTTTCTGGGACTTTGAACATGAGGGAGGAGGGTGCTTTTTATGAGGGTATTTCAAAAAGTCATGGAAAGATTCATATTATCTTGTAATTCTATTTTTCCACAAACTTTTTGAAGTACTCT
>NW_007729282.1:129394-154456 GCF_000696425.1 Galeopterus variegatus | reverse complement strand
ATGATATAGTATAGAGAAGGAAGGATTTGAAGTATTTTAAAGCAATCTCCAGCCGCCCCCCATCCCCTACCTTTTCTGGGACTTTGAACATGAGGGAGGAGGGTGCTTTTTATGAGGGTATTTCAAAAAGTTCATGGAAAGATTCATATTATCTTGTAATTCTATTTTTCCACAAACTTTTTGAAGTACTCTCATATACAAAGGGCCAGATGGAGAGAAGGGGAGGGGAGACCTGTCTGATAAACAATGATTTATTAATCTTGAGACCATATACTGTAGTCATTTCTTCTGTAAGAGTCTAATTGACGTCAGTGACTTTGAACATTCATACTGATTGCCTTTGAGTTCAATCTTATCTTGGTTTCATCACACCACTTACTGCCTCCTTTACCTTCAAACAATGGCCACATCGAGCCAGTTCTAAGCATGCCCCAGGCTTACTTTCCTAGGGAAAACTGAGCTTTACCTCACTTCCTGAAAATGTGTCCAACAAAAACAGAAGACTTCTTTCTATGAAAAGCAGACAGCAATATTAACATTTGCCAATTTCGTTGGTGATTTGCTCAATTCAAGTACCACAGAATGTTTGTAGTAGGGCTAAATGTGTACCCGGGTAGTTTAGAGGAGACTTTTTTGCTCTTGTATGTATTTTTAGCAAGTGAGAAATAGTGATCTTCCATATAAAACAGATGTGTGGTTTGGCCAATTTCGTTGGTGATTTGCTCAATTCAAGTACCACAGAATATTTGTAGTAGGGCTAAATGTGTACCCGGGTAGTTTAGAGGAGACTTTTTTGCTTTTGTATGTATTTTTAGCAAGTGAGAAATAGTGATCTTCCATATAAAACAGATGTGTGGTTTGCAAAAAATTAACATGATTTGGCCTTTAATAGGCAACATGGAGGTAGTGAGTGATGTAATATTTCAACTAAAAGATATTTTATAGCACATTAACATATTAAGCTAGAAGAATGTTCTTTGCAAGCAAAAATATTGATTCATTAAAAAAACTTGTCAAAATATAATTGTTCATAAGTTATTATTGCTGTTCCCATAAAAATATTTTCTGTTTAAATTCATAACATTCTAAGGAGGAGAAATGTCTTTTCTCTGTCCCATTTAACAATGTAATAACTTTGTTTTCAAAATCTCATTTTATTCCAGCTGGAAGATATATGACCTTATTATATGAAACAACCACTTCATCTCTGCAGAGCCTTATTATTGGAATATATGATTATATAGTTTTGCAGAGGGTGTAAGTCATAACCTTGGTCTAGTTTAGACTACATGCTGTGCAGTTGAAACCTCAACTTCAGGTGGATTATATAGAAATTATTGCAATAATGTTATAAACATAGTTTGTATGTTAAGACATTTATAGCTTTTGGTAGAAATGTGATCATTTGTATTATTCTGCAATGAGACTACTAAATAATGTTATTAATAAGTGATTCATACTAATAGTGTATGTTTAATAAAGAAATGAGAAAAGATAGAATATGGAATAGAATTGTGGGTATGTGTTTTGAAAAGGGAAAGTGTTACCAAGATGCAGATGTTGAGCTTGAATGTGTGACCTTTATAAGGCCATGTGACAGGCGATTCCATGGAGACATCCAAAGACTCTGCGGGTATCATCATATGAGAATACTACTGCCCTAAGATCATCCTGCCTCTAGGTCTTTGAGATGCTCTTCTCTCTGACTAAAACTCTTCCTCTCTTCCCTCTGCCATCTTCTGACGACATCCTAGTGAGAGCTCAGATCTTGCCTTAGACACCTCTGTGAGGGCCGCCCTGGGCACCCCAGCCCTCTAACCACTGTTGACTAGGTTGGGCTCCCTGCTTTGAACTTCCATTATGCCCTGAGCGTCTTCATTTGTGTTGCATCACATGAAATTTATTACTGTTTATATTCTCCAGACAAGGACAAGGATTGGCTGTCATGTCACCATTCTATACCCAGCTCCTAGCACAGAAACTGGGTGGTAGTAAACAATTGAATGACTTGAATGAACAGATCTTTATTTTGTATAGAATTAATCATGCTTGTCACCAGGCCATTAGATATTAATCAACCCTTTAATTGGAAGATAGATAGTTTAAAGAAAAAACAAAAAATGAAAAACAAAAAAACACTCAGTTCCCTGATTATATCCCCTTAGACTTTTGCTTGGTGGATATATTTAATAAAGACTCTAGGTGTGAGTGATGACTTTAATAAAGACTCTAAGTTCCCACTTACCTGAGAAGTTCAAAGAGTGGACTTGGCTTTGGCAATGAATGGATCCAGGAGTTCCTATCGTGCAATTATAAATCCATCTCTCTTTCTCCTATTTTATCACTGTTTTCTTTTGCATCGACATCATTCTCAGGCAGGATCTCCCCACGTGCGGGCAAAGTTAGCCACAGGCAGCTTGGATCGTCTGTGTGGAGCAATCTCAGTGGAAAGAGAGAGCCTTCCCCCTACGAATTCCATGAGCAGCTTCTGGAGGCCTGAGAGGCCGTGCCCATGCCAGGATCCATCCTGCAGCCACAGTAGTCTAAAACTTCGGCCCACCTGAGGACTGTGCTCACCCCCTGCAGGCGAGGAAGGATTCCCACAATGAAGAAGAGTTTGTTACCAGAAAAATAAGGAAGGAGTATCTATGTGCTGGGCAGACAAAAAGTCTTCGTTACCATGGCTCTGTCCCACATAAATACTGTATATCCTGGAAAGTCATCACCATTGATTTGGGTCAGGCACCTTGATTTTACTTGATCGGTATGACCCGATATTTTCAGTAATGCTTGGAAGCTGGCGGGAGAGCACTTTAAACATTTGCTTCTTTCATGTGTTGACTCATTCTACAAAATATTTGTACCACTTTGTCTAGAGATACAAGAATGAACAGGACACACAACAGTCCCTGCCCTGATGGGACTTTCTTCATTCCACTGTGTGTGGGGTGGGGTGGGGGAGGTAGAAAAAACCAAGCAAAGAAGCAAATATGCTAATTGGAAATTGTAACAAATGCTATGAGGGAAACAAACTTGGGGGTGACTATCATCTCCTCCAACTCTTCATTCAGTGTCATCTTTAATGAATCTTACCCTATTCCTCCTATTCAAAATTACAAACCACTCCATCTTGCCCCACTCGTTTCCCCTTCCCCTTCATTTTTTTATTGCTCCTCTGACATACTCTATGATTTACTTGTAATTTACACATTAAGTTTGCATATTTTGTTATCTTCTGTCATCCCCATCCACTGGAATGTAAACCCCATAAGTGCAGAAATTTTTGTTTTCCTTTTTATTCGCTGCTGTATCTTCCCGTGCTGTGTACAAAGTAGATGCTCAGTAAATAGTTATTGAATGAATGAGTAAATGATTGAATGAGACAGAGACTAGTGGAGGTGATAGGGATGTACTTTAGACATGGAGGGAGAGATGGCCTCCTTGAGAATATGAGATTGTGCGACATGATACTGAGGACAACATAGGAGATAAATGCGTCAGTAAAAGAAAGCAGCAGATAAAAAGGAAAGAACTTGGAGAATTCAAGAAATGAAACAAAGACTGGTGGGCTACAGTGTAGTGAGCAGAGGGATGAGTGGTGTGAACAAATTTGGAGAGGGATGTGGGGTCTGGATATCACCCAGGGCCCTGTAGCTTGCAGTGAGAAGTCTGGATTTTTATTTTAGTGTGATAAAAAGCCATCGAATGGTTCTGAAGCAAGGAAGCACGTGATCTGAATTACAGTTTTACTTATTGTTTCTGGAATCACTCCAGAGTTGCTTCCCTTGTCTAAGCCACCGTCACCTCTCGCCTGAATTGCATTTAATGGGTTTGTCCTCGTCCACCTGTGTCCCACTCCAATCCTTTCCCCACACAGCAGCACTGGTGGTCAAATCGGAAGTCATTCTTCTGCTGAGACCTGGAATGGCTTCCTAGTATCCCTAGGACAAAGACCCAGGTCTTCGTGGGGCTACAGGGAAGGCCTTGATTATCTGCCTCTCCTGTTCTTCTCGCTCGTTTCTCCCCGGCAGCCCCAGCTGTGGTGCAATCGCTAGGACACCCCAGGCTGCTGCTCCCTTATCAGAGCCCCCCGTAGACTCCTCCCTGGCCCCACACACCTGCTGCTCGTTTCTCCCCGGCAGCCCCAGCTGTGGTGCAATCGCTAGGACACCCAGGCTGCTGCTCCCTTATCAGAGCCCCCCGTAGACTCCTCCCTGGCCCCACACACCTGCCTCATGCCTCAGCAGGGCTTCCTAGCTCATCCCCAAACCAGTGCTCGGTTATACACTGTCTCAGCACCTTGTGCTTTCCTTCGATCATATCATATAGGTACTTGGATAATTATTTTTTAATGTCTCTTTCTCCCAACACTATAATCCCCACGAGGGCCAGGACTGTGTCTATTTTATTGGCCGTCTAGCATAGAACCTGATTGTCGGGGCTTAATACATATTGACTGGCCGATAGAATAAATTAGAGAGAATAGCTTAAGAAAACCCAGTTAGATTTGCCTTTTAAAATTCATTACTCACTTATAGGCCTTTCATGGTCACACCCATTCAACCTCGTTCTTTCCGCCCCTTTCCTTCAGCACCCTCAGTCTCCTGTTCACCACGCCTTTTCCTTCTCAGCCTAGTCTATCAGTCTTTCTTCACATTTTTTTCCCACAATGATAATGTAATGTCCTGTGTTAGGAGTTCTCAGGGTCATCTCTGTCTACAAGAGGTGACAGTGGCCTCTCTCTACTTCCTCCCTGCCTTGAGAGCAGCGATCCTTCTTTAAATAAGTGGCCAGGTTAAGTCGTTCCCTGGGTCTACGACTGCATGACTCTATCCCAGAATGGATGGATGGCTTTCCAGTGAGGAAAGTGACTTCCTCTGGAATTCCACGTTTTAAATAAATATCTTCCATCCCCCTAAATCAAGGAAGAAACTTGACTGGAGGAAGACACTGTGACCGTAGTGCCACTCACTGGGATGGCTCTGTTAGTGTGAGATCCTCTGTAATGAAAAAGCCAGGCCAGGAAAAAGGTGAACGCGCTGTTTCATGATAGGGCCAGGGTTATTGCTTCTCAAGGAGAAAAGTCAGTCATTTTAATAGAAAGAACAAGTATTCCTCCTGGAAACCAGAGTGGAAGGAATGCTTTAGGAATCCTGGTAAACAGTCTCGAAGCACCCAGCAACCTCCTTTTGCTTTTGTGGGACCTGGGCCTATAAAGTCCAGGGTAAAAGAATAAAACACACCAGGTTGCCTCCTGCTTTAGCCTCCTCTGTCCTTTAGCCAGAATATGTTAGCTCTTCCATAAGCAGGTCAGTAGAAGTCCCACTGGCACCAGGTTGAGGTGGAAAAATTGGCTACTCAAAATGGGACCAGGATTGTGGAGAGAGGTGGCAGGGTCTTCAGCAGGGCTGGGAGGGCAAATAGAGAGGACTGTGGGTGACACAGAGAGGCTGGGAAACAGGAAGCCGGCCTCATGTGGCTTAGGGGTCAAGGTAGTTACAGGAGGCCCAGCCACGGGCTGCGAGACTTGGCTTCCCAAGTTCTCCACCCAGCATGGGAGCCCATAACACAGCTTCCCGGGACTCTCCCCTAACCACAGAGCGTGGTTAAACATGAAACCTGTGTGGCAAAGAGGGCCAGACCCGGTTTCTAACAAAGAGCTTTTTAATAAAGCCATAAACTGGGTGAATCATAGCTCTCCTCAGCTTCTCTTTTCTTCTGTGTAATTTTCATCCTCTTGTTTGTTTCTGAGCTGATTTCATCATTGTTATCTATTTGTCCAAATTAACCCAAACTCCTCAAAAATTTCAAGTGAATTTTTATTAATATTTAATATTTAATTTCAGTCTTCCATGTTGGGTGCACGTATATCACAATTTGAGCCATCCGCAGCCTCTCTTTTTCTCAGGAAGGAAGGCCTGTGACTTTTGGGTTCCCTGGAGATCAGTGATTCTTCCATCTTAGTGGCTTCTGAATTGGAATATTTGAAGTTTCATATAGAAACTTTGCCTGCGGGAGGGTAGTTACGGAAAGGAATCCTTAAAAGGATTAAACATTTCAGCTAAAGTGTTTTGAGTGCAGGATCTGAAAAACTGGTGAAAAGACAACTAACTGAAATTCACTGCTTAGGAGGAAACAAACAACAACAAAAAAAGAATAGACCTGTCACCAATAACTCGGTCCACTTATTTAAGTTATTAATTTATTTTTCTCTGATTTACTTATGTCCATTGGGAGAGTAGATAATGTTTCAAAATATCTTTAATACAAGTGATATTTATTTAGCCAAAAGTTTTACATGCCTTAATTATATATTTGAGCCCATGTTTCAAACTTGGCTTGTGGTAAAACCCCCTAGTGTTATTTGATATGGTGGCAGCAGACAAAAAAGTGAAATTTTGTATTTTATTACAATAAAGTATTAAGGAAGATGACTAACCCTCTTTATTTGGAGAACGGGAAGTGTTCTAGGATTGAGATCCAAAGCAATCAAATTTGTTTGATGTTACCAGTCCTGTTCTGCCTTGATGTGGCTTCTTCAGATGCAAATAGAACTAAAAGTTGTGACATCTGAAAGTGGTGGGAGAGTTTGAGGAACATTAGTCAGAACCTGTTACCTGAAATTTCAGCCTCTGAAGTCACTATTCCCAGGGTAAATGACTGGCCTTACAGAGTCTCTGCAATTATCATTACCTGGAATAGATGGAGAAAAAGGTTGTCTGAGAAGACCAAGGATTAACTGAAAGAGCATTTTGAAGATTCTCTCTTAGCCATTTAAGTTTCTTCATTTTATCTCACTAGCCTCTTCAGCTCATCCAGATAACAGTTCTGTTCTTTCTACTCCTTGACTGAATAAGAAAAGAGCAATTTGCAGTTTACTGATGCTTGCATCGGGATTCTCTGACGTTTGTCAAAGATGTCTAGGTCCTGGACTCTACACTGAGTAGTAGAATCTAAGTTTTGGAAGCTGCATCTTAAGAAAGCTCCCTAGATGATTCTTTGGCACCCTAATATTTGGGAACTATTGGGTTCTAGTACAAGAACCAATAGCCAAATACATAATGAATGCTTTTGTTGGTACTGACATTATCACCTGAATTGGTGGTAATGAATGAGTCCCATGAATTCCCCTTCACTGGGGTAATCCTTGACCCATGTGGGTCCCAGTGCTTGCTGCTATAGGATTGCCAGTCACACCTGCCAGACAGAACTTAAAGGAAAGGGGTTTTTTTTTGAAGACATCAACTGGAAGACAGAGAGTAAAGTCCCAACTTTTTCCCCATCAACTGAGAGCTGGGTTTTATAAAGGTAAATCTATCGGGGAGACCAGATGTCTTCAAGGGTGATGAACTTCCTGTTTTGAGAGATGTAGATGTATCGGGATGTATCAGGCAAGACAGAACACTGTGAGAGATGTATGGGGCGGGACAGGATGTCTGCTTTTGATACAATCCTACTTTATCATTAAGGGCTAGCTATAAGGGAAAACGTTAGCTCTACAGTATATACATGAGTGTGGGGTTTTCTATGTTTACACTGGTTTTAATGAAAGATGAAGTTGATTATTTAAGATACCCTTACTGACTGTTTCTGCTTATTTAAAGAATTCTTTTAAAAAAATATGACAACTCTGGATAAAAGAAAAAAAATCATTTATTTTAATCTCCTTTGTTCTTGAGCCAGAATATTCTAGACCAGTGGTTCTCAAACTTAGCAGTGCATTAGAATCACCCAGAGAGTTTTTTAAAATACAGAGTGGTGGGTCTTGTTTCCATAGTTTCTGATTCAATAGGTCTGGGGTAGGCCCTGAGAGTTTACATTTCATACAAGTTCCCACATGTTTTAGTTTGTCAGGGGTGTCATAACAAAGTACTGTAAACTGGGCAGCTTAAACAACAGAAATTTATTATTGCACAGTTCTAGAGGCTTGAAGTGCAAAATGAAGGTGCAGAAGGTTGGTTTCAAGCTTCTCTCCTTGGCTTGCCGATGGCTGCCTCTCCATATGGTCATCCCTCTGTGTGCACACGAATCCCTGGTGTCTCTTCTGTGTCCAAATTTTCTCTTCCTATAAGATCACCAGTCAGATTGGATTAGGGCCCACCTTAGTGACCTCATTTTAACTTAATCATCTCTTTAAAGGCTCTGTCTCTAAATACAGTCACATTCTGAGGTATTCGAGGTCAAGGCTTTAAGATATGAATTTTGGGAAGTGGGGGTAGAGGGAACCACAGTCAGCCCACAAAACCACATAATGCTGGAGCTGTAGATGTAGGGACCACACTTTGAGAACCATTGTTCTAGACTTTCTGCCCAGACAGAGAAACATCTTCTGGGAATATATTTCCCCATCTCATTGGACGATTCTTGGCTTTCTGCTGTTTCTACCAACGTTCTCGTCATCATCTCTTCCACTTCTCTGTCACAATTATTATCCTTGGCAGAAAATTCTCCTACTTTCTGCCCAGACAGAGAAACGTCTTCTGGGAATATATTTCCCCATCTCGTTGGACGATTCTTGGCTTTCTGCTGTTTCTACCAATGTTCTCGTCATCATCTCTTCCACTTCTCTGTCACAATTATTATCCTTGGCAGAAAATTCTCCAGTCTGCAACCTACTTCGCTCTGTCCTCAATGACTCTAAGTATGTGTCAAGATACTAACCTGGATGTCTTGCCGGCAATTCGCACTTAGTATGTTCAGCCAACAGCTTATGTTGGTTGTTACAGTCTTGCTCTTCCTCCTATTTTTCTGTTTCTGTTCCTGACATGACCACTCACTAGACATTTAAATGGGACCGTGGAGTCATATTTTACATTTCCTTTTTCTCTGCTCCCAGCATCTACCTTTGCATGTCTCTGTCCATATCTTCTTTTCCCCATTTCCCTTGCATCCATTTGTTTAGGTCTTGTAGTAGCCTTCTAGCTAGAATTCCTTCTTTCAGTATCTCCCTCCTTTAATGGAAACTATCTAGAGAAGTCTTTCTCAAGCGTTATTCTAATAAAAAACATGAAGTGTTTTCCCACGGCCTGTTTAATAGGCAACATGTCCAGCTAAAGAAATTTAGGTTCTGTTACAAAAAGAAGGGATGAGTAGGAAACTATCAGACTTGCCGATCTTTTCCAGTGTTCCCCCAAATATTCACATACATCTTTCCTCTCATACACAGGACCCTTTACCATCCCCAGAGGAGACACCACAAAGTGCAACCTACTTTAGATCCTCCAGCTCAAGGTTAAGGATTTCTGTGTGTTGTGCAGTTGGCTCCATCAGACCCCAGTTTGAATTATCATAAGCTGGCAAACAGTTATCTGCCCATCACACCCAATATTCAGTGGTGGAGTAGAGAGACATAATGACTGCAATTTAACATCTATGAAGAAAAGGGAAAATCAAAGGTACCAGGGCCATAGCAACTTTTAAATCATGCTGGGCGAGAATAGTGAAGGCTCCTGTCTAGCCAGTGGACTGATTTCCATAGCTGTTGTCCTCAGCACCCCTTGTCTTTGCCTTCTGGGGTGCTCTCCCTGGTCCACTCTCTTCCACATTCTTTTCAAGATGCGCATTAGAGAGTATATTTTTCCTGGGGGCTGCATTCACACCTCATCTCTTTTGGCATAAGTTTGGGGACTTGAATTGTTTTAGGGATCAGATCATCATGACGCTTGGGATTTCATTGACAATACAGTTCCCTAAAAACCTGAGGGGCTTCCAATTTGCTTGCTGCTGTTCCATTGTATACGTGAGTAACCAGAGCCAGAGATCTTGTCTTTGTACAGTTTTTAAGCCTAGAGTGTCTGCTTTATTATATGCAGGTCTGTGTGCATTGCCAACTCCTCCTCCCCCAAGTTAACCTGAGACCATTTGAAAATAGACATGGTGATCTTCACTAATTAACTACTCCCACATTTGACAGAAAACTCCTAAAGAGAGAACTTGAAAAAGGCAGGGGGCCATGGTTTCATCTCCTGTGCAGGCTGCTTGTTCTCCTATTTCTGGCCGTGGCTCACAGTAGTTTCACTTTGGAGTAAGAAAGAAGTCAGCTTTTTCAGCCTCCAAATTAGAATGGCTCCAAATTAGAATACCTGTTAAGTTAGTTTGCTGGTTGTAGGCTCTTAGTAAATTTGTATTTCCTCCCACCCTGCTGGCAGACTGGTTAGCTTTAGCCTGGACTCATCTCTTTTGGGTAGAATTTTGTTGAAAGTGGCAAGAATCAGACAAAACACACCAACATTCTAAAAATTTTCTACCATTTTTACTCATGTTAGAGCCTTGGTTGGCACCTTCCAAGGTTCTGCTAACCTATGTTTTTACCACAATCACAAGTTCTTCAGTCAGCAATAGTTTTATCTTTTCTGATTCTATTCAACTGTCTCCTTTAAGTTAATCGTACATTTTAGCTAATGTAGAAGCTCTGTTTTGGTATCAAATTTTATATTAGTTAGAATTAAGTTTGGGTGCATGTGTCAGAAAGCAAAAAGTAACAGTGGCTTAAATGGTGCTTAAGTGTATTTCTCTCCCCTGTAAAAGAGGTTTGGAGGGAGGCAGTCTAGAGCTGGTATAAAGGCTCTGCTGTGTCATTAGTGTTTTAGGATCTGCCAGCTTTCTTCTCCACATGCCTAGAATGAGGACATTGACACTGTGGTTCAGGATGGCTATTGGAATTCTGGCCATCACATCCACTTTTCATACCCAAAGATATAGGAAGGGGGACAGGAAGGGTATACTCTTTCCCTTTCATTGAGCTTTTTCTGGGCAATCTATACTACATCCTATTGGAATGGCCAAGAGTTAGTCAGTCATGGACACACCTATCCTCAAGAGAGTCTCAAAATAGTCTTTTATCTATGTAGATGTATCCCGCTATTTATTAAAGTTCTGTTACTAAAGCAAAGGGGAAGGTGGATATTGGGGTAGGGAACTAATAGTCTGTCACAAGTAAATGTACAGGTAATTAGAAAACAAGGTAAACAGTTTTACATGCTTTAAGGGATCTTCAGGTAGACTCAGTGGGAATCCAGTGGAGCGAGAGGTAGCCTCCAGCTAGAAGGGCCATAGAGGGCTTTCAAAAGAAGGTAGCATTTAAATTCAGGTTTAAAGAATGAGTAGGAGAGAAGTAGGACATTCAAGTTGGAGAACCAGCATGATTAAAGGCAAAGATTTGGAAAAAATGCAAGGAATACACCCATTTGACTAGAGTGGGCTGGGTCTAGGGGGAAGTGAATGAGGTGCCCAGCAGGGTGCCCAACGCTCAGTCTCAGGGTCTTGCAAGTGCGGGATGAACACCTCCATAAATTTTGTGTTCTGGATACTTTGCTTGCCTTGCCCTAGTCCTGGTCCTGGACTAGAGTGAATGATACATTAAGCAGACTGGTGGCAAGCAAGGTTGGGATGTTGGCTCTTTTCAATTTCAAGTAAAGAAACAGAAGGCTGCTCCCACACACGTCAAGAAGAAAGCCTAGCATCTTATGCCAGTTCCAGATGACGATCTGGCAATCTTTCCACCAAGGGAAGAATTTTGCTGTTAACTAGAATAGTAAATTTCTTATAGTCCATACGCCAAAGACAAATTTCCATGCTTTTTTTTTTTTTTGCCATGGCTATTCTGAGATTCTGAGTAGTATTTTAGTCTTTCATGATTAGACCCACATTAGATCCTGATATGAAGAAATATTCAGGACATTTGCTATGATGTTAATATAGCTGACACCTGCTGTAATGCCACACAAAATAAGGATTGTGGAAAGTCCCCTGCATTCTCCCAGTGTGGGTCTGCAGTGCCCATGCTCACATGAGTTCACAGAAGTGAGTGCTTTGTGTTTACCCATGGAACACTGAAGGGAGGTGTGCAGAGGGGTGTTGTGTTCTTAGTTGCTCTAGATGGAGACCAGTGTGCCTCACAGGAGTTGGATCTGAAGACAAGTGGTTACAAAAGCCTTCATTCAAAAAGTGAGTTGGGGGCCGGCCCGGTGGCGCACTGGATAAGTGCGCCGCTTGGGAAGCGCAGCAGCGCTCCCGCCTGAGGGTTTGGATCCCACATGCAGACCGGTTCCCGCTCACTGGCTGAGCGAGGCGCGGGAGCAACGCCGAGGGTTGTGTATCTTCTAAACAGTACAACTAATACACAGGGCTGACAGTCACTCCCCTTTTGCTGACATTGATCCATCTCATGACCACTCCCCAGCACCTGCCACACAAGCAATCTGCTCTTCCTGAGCTCCTTTCGGCATTCAGATCTTTGATCATAATATTTTCCCTTTGGAAATGCCCTAAATTCTTCTATCTTTTAAGGTTTTCTAGGTCTACACATTTTTCAAAGTCTACTTCAAAGCCCATCTCCTATCTAAAGTCTGCTCTGATACACTGTGATTTTTCCCATCTCAGAAATTCCTTTGCATAGTTTGTCTCTTCATTCCCCACCCCCACTTATTTTCTGTGAATGTAAACCCCACCACCACCTCCAGTCTCAGGAAGGCAAGAACCACATCATCTATTAGCCTCTAAGCATCTGGCTATTACAGTGCCAGGCTGAGAGTAGCGTTCAATTGTTATATGCTTGTGATTGATTAGGCCAGTGGTTCTCAACGGCGGATGGTTTTGCCCACCCGCTCTTCCCTCCCCAGGGAACATTTGGCAATGTCTGGAGACATTTTGTTGTTCCAACTGGAAAGGATGCTGTTGGCATCTATCTCATGGGGGGTGGTTTTGCCCACCCGCTCTTCCCTCCCCAGGGAACATGTGGCAATGTCTGGAGACATTTTGTTGTTCCAACTGGAAAGGATGCTGTTGGCATCTATCTCATGGTTAAAAGTCAAGATTTTGTTATACATCCTTACAAGCAGTGGATAATCCCCCCACACCAAAGAATTATCCAAAATGTCAATAGTGCTGATGTTGGGTAAACCTGTATTAAAC
Source organism: Galeopterus variegatus (assembly GCF_000696425.1). Lineage (NCBI taxonomy): Eukaryota > Metazoa > Chordata > Mammalia > Dermoptera > Cynocephalidae > Galeopterus > Galeopterus variegatus. The sequence continues at coordinate 141,544 of NW_007729282.1, read as the reverse complement.
AATTTAGGCATGTTTTGGTTGGCTTTTTAAAAGGCTACACCATCTGCCTGTTAATAGGTACATTGTGGTGACAGTTAACATCAATTCCGACCCTTCCAAGAATGAATCTGCCAACTTCACATAATCACCTCTGCAGTTCAGACTAGGGCAGCTAGTTAGTCTTGGTTGCATTACTGAAAACAGATGATTGTGGGCGAGTTAGCAGGTATTACTCCAGTTGTCATGAAACTGATTCCACAAGCTACAACTAAAAATTAGTTTTATTAGTTTCTGGCTATGCCCTGTATAAATATCTAGGTTTTTGCCTCAGTTTATTTGTATGTTGGAATGAGATAATTACAGCTACTTTAATAAGGATATTGTGAAGAAAAAGGAGATAATGTAGGTGAAGAGTTTTGAACTCCCTGGCTGGGAAAATTGCTATTAAAGCATTACAATGATAATTAGCAGTGGCAATCTGGGGTATGTAGGAACAAAGTGTTTTATATACAGTGCTTTATATTCTAAAGTAAAGAGCTAATTAAACATGTCGTTCTGGTTCTAACTCATATTTCTGTGGCCAGGGTTGATCCCTTAAACTATAAATATGCCTTCCCACTATGACCTTAGGAGACGCTGCCGGGAACTCTCTCCCCGACCCATGAAGTATGGCCAGGCCAAAGATAGTGGATGAGGAACAACGTGAATGTTTGCTGATCTTAGGATACACGAGTGCTTTTCTTATTATTTAGAATTGTAAGCTTACTGGATGCGCAAAGCCATGCCTTGATGAGCTCAGCTCGTTTCCATGTATTTTTCACACAGCTCTGAAGGATTTTTCAAAACATACAAGGACTTACAAGACTTCTAAGCAGTGACAGTAGGGCTGTTTGCAACGTGTGTCCCTATGGCATGCAGTCTGTCATCTCCGCGACACCTGCCCACCTCACCTACTATTTGTCTGTGTCTCTGTGGCTGTTGTGTGGTTGGCATCCACCCCCATGCTGGCGTGCCAAAAGAGTGAATGAACAATGGGATATCCTGGCACCGACGGGTGTTTTAATAACTGTGGAAAATGAGGAATTTACAGATGCATGATTCAAGCTCCCACTTCAAAGGTCCTCAATTGAAATCCTCCTGAAATTAGAAGCAATATTACTGAACACAATGCAACCTTTTGCATGGCTGCCCAACATTGCTATAAATCTATGCAGTGTTTGGGAAAGTTACATTACTGGGAAACAGATGCCCTGCTTTCATCTGGAATTTATGTGCAGTGTTCAGTAGGTAGGTCCTGCCTGGGAAATATGAGGTATGTAATAGGAAGCAATTTGCTTTTCACTGGCAGTCAAGACTCAAGACAGGCCTGGGCTCATCGACCAGGGGCTTAACTGGCAGCCCTGCCTGGCTAGATCTTCCTGGGCCCGAACTTCCTTTACTCTGAATGGAGAACATTCTCTCCCTCGTGGTCTGAGATTCCACCAGGAAGGAGGAGAAACAAGTCCCCTGTGTCCCACTCTTTCTTGGTAATCCCTACTTTCTCAGCTTCTTCTCAGGAGATAGACTGAGCCCTTATGCTGCTTGGTTGATGCCATCTCTTCGGCAATGGCTCCTCTTCGGACCTGTCCTCCGCCAGGCCCAGGCTCCAGTCCTAGTGCTCTCCCTTTCACTGATAATGAAATACCACCACTCATCGAATGCTTATTGTGTCCCATACTGTGCAAGTGCTCATTAAATATCACCTCACCTTGTGAGGTGGGTATTTTTTAATCTCTATTTGTACATAAGGGAACAGCCCCAAAGAGTGAAGTAACTTGCCCAAGGTCACACAACTAGGATGAGAAGTAGAAATTCTAATCCATTCACCTTGTGAGGTGGGTATTTTTTAATCTCTATTTGTACATAAGGGAACAGCCCGAAAGAGTGAAGTAACTTGCCCAAGGTCACACAACTAGGATGAGAAGTAGAAATTCTAATCCAGACCCAAAGCCCAAGCTCATGTGCTGTATAAGATGTTCTTTGCTCTTCTCATCTTAAAACTCAGTTGAGATATTTCCCGTTCTTTCAGATTAGCAGCAGGGAAAACGTCTAACTCTAACATATTTCCCAAATAGCATTTATATTTGAGCAGGTCTTCTTGGACACAAGGTCTGATTGTTATTGTTAGGTTATAGAAAAAGCTGATCATGTTATTGTTAGATTTTCCCACACTGTGGCAAATGTTGAGGGGAGGGTGGAGCCTTTTGATTGTCTAGCAAAAATACCACCCCGATGGGAAGGCCTGTGGTTTGTTAGCCTGATTCATCCAGTCCCTGATGGACTTATGTAGCTATTAGTACTAGACAAGATAAATCCTGGATGGTTCTCTTATGGCATTGTTGATGTTTGCCTTAGTGGATCTCATTTCTTTCCTCTGATTTCAAGGCTGACCAATGTTCACTCCATGTCCCCTTCTGATAGGCTAAAACCTTCAATCCAAGTTGATGTCAAGTGTTTTCTAGATACTTCCTTTACAAGATGTCTTTCTTAGGCAGACACTAAATGTGAAATAACTACCAGTGGAAGCCTTTAGACCCTGTGCTGTATTATTTTTATCATCTCTTCCTCACCAGAAAACATCTGAGAAATGTATCACAATTTCACTTTTGAGAAAATTAAATGAGGTAACTGAGATAATTTAAGCGATTTTTTCCCAAAGTCACACTGCTTAGCAAATCTGGACTTTATACTGATGAAGAAATAGAGGCAATGTTAGGAGTTTGGTTATGGCTGATGTGACATATGATTCATTACATTTTTACTAGCTCCATAATTATGAACTGGATGGTTGTGCATGGTTGACTGTGGTAGAGATTGATGATAGTTCAGTTAAGGATCAAAGAAAAATCATTTTTCCAGTTCTCTACACACTTGTATTGTGTTTTTTAAAAAATCCTTCTGACTTTTTCCACTTTTTCTTCTTTCCTAAAGTAAGTGAAAACCAAGAAAACTCTGGAGTGCAACTTTGGGGCCAGGTCATGTTTCAGTGCCCCAAAACTGTATAGTAGTACGTCATCGACTGGTATAACTAAGATTGTTAGATGATGGAGTGCTCTTTCTGGAAGTCTGGGGCAGGGGAAGGAGTCTGGGGCATGGACAAAGCAAATAGCATTCCTCTAAGTTGGCACAAAACTTCATTTATTTTTAACTTTCTTTCTATTTTAAGGATATGTATTTCTCCTTGAGTTTTTGCTTTGATAAAAAATATTTTCTTTCTTCACTTGTAAGTAATTTTAAAATTTCCAGTATGATTTCTTCTTCATCCCGTGAATTATTTGGGAGTGTGTTTCTAAATTTTCAATGGCATGGATTTTAAACTTATTTATTTTTGTGTTTAACGTTTAACTTGATTACGGTGTGGTCTGAGAACATGGCCCATGTGTACCGATGCTCTGAAATATGTCCAAACTGATTTTAGGACTTCCTCATTTTTGGTCCATTTTTGTAAACTTCTTGTGTGTTTCAGAAAAGCATTTATTCTCTAATGGTGTGGTCCAGGGTTTTATATCCATCTAATAATTCAAGCTCATTGATTTTGTTGTTGAAATTTATTTCTTTAAAAATTTTTGTCTGCTTCACTTGTCAATAAATGAGACAGGTATGTTGAAAGCTCTTACTATGTTGATGAATATGTCAATTTATTTTAGTAGGTGTACAAATATAGAATTATTATATTATACTGGTAAATTTAATGTGTTTATTTTTTTTCCTTTTTTTTTGTCTTTTTTCGTGTCCGGCAACGGATCGCAACCCTCAGTGTCGCGCCCGTACCGGACCGGGATCGGCAACGGGATCGCAAACCTCGGTGCTGTGCCCGCACCTCGCTCAGCCAGTGAGCGGGAACTGGTCTGTATGTGGGATCCGAACCCTCGGCGGGAGTGCCACCATGCTCCCAAGCGGCGCACTGTAGCAGTGCGCCACCGGGCCGGCCCAATTTAATGTGTTTTAAAAATTATTATGCACTAGGGACTGTATCTTCAGTAATGTTTTGTTCCTTAAAGTCTATTTTGTCTTTTTATTAAAAAATTATTTATTTATTAATATTATTATTATTTTTACATTCTAAGATATTGCAGAACAGTTGGGGAGGAGGGGGAGAGGGGAAGGAGGAAGGAATCAGGCTGGGAGGAGTAGGAAGGAGGGAGGGTTTGGTCAAGTCCTGTGGCACCCCCCTCATCCCAGCAGGGGAGACCAGGGGGTTCCGGCGATGGCTTGGTGGTTGTGACTCGGCTGGTTGCGGATATCAGGGGGGCATGGCTGAGGCTGTCAGCCCCCCACCACCACACCTCAGGAGCCCAGGGTGCTTCCTTTGGAGGCTTGGTGGTTGTTGCTGTCTGGTTGTGGATGGTCTGGGGCACGGCTGAGGCCCATGGCCCTCCCTCGCTCCCTGGCTTGGGAGCCCAAGAGGCTTCTGGTCCTTCTAGGTTTCATACGTGTTCTTTGGTGGTGTTAGACCTTTGCTAGTTAATATCAGATTTTGTCTCTGATCTGTGGGTATTTTGTTTTTTTCTTTCAGTTCTGTGTTGGATTATTTGCTGTTCCTATCACTTAAACTCTGCACTAGAACTAATTTGTTGTCCTTTGCTTCCTTCTAAAATGGTGGAACTTCCTGTGGGGACCAGCACTTGGGCCCTGTAGTTGAGCTAAGTTGCTACTTTGCTGCTGATTCCCTGGGGAAGGCTTTTCATGCAGCTTAGGTTTTAACCGTTGACCTTGTATGTACTTCCAGGTCTTATGAGATCCGGTACACTTGGGTTGTGTGGAAACTCTGGTCTGGGCCTGGTACTTTTCAGCAAACTATATCCCCTGCAGTTCTATATTCCTGGCCAGTCTCCACTGAGTGGTTCTGTGCTGACTGGAGGCCAGATCAGCTGTCTATGCTGTGCCCCAATGTTCCCCTAGTGGGCCCATCTCCCTCACTGCCTGAACTCCAAATGCTTCCCATAGGTTGAGTCCTGAGCCAGTTCTTTGCAATGACTCACCAGCTTCTGAGTGGCTCCTTTTTTATCTTGTCTGTGGCTCCTCAGTGATAAGTGGGTCCACAGGAACCCTGTTAGTGGTCTTGCTGGCCTGGGGGCCACCAAGGCCCTCTTCTCCCCTGCTGCCTCCAAACAACTTCATACAAAGGGCACAGCTGTGGCTTTTGCCAGCTCTTGCTCTGTGTGCTCACCAGGGCCAGACTTGAAGTGGTCGGAGCTTGAAATGGTGGGAGCAATTCTTTCGTTCTCTCATTGTAGCTTCTCCTGCCTTCATGCACTCTGTAGGTCTCTCCTCCTCTTCCCCTGAGGTCTAACAGCCTCAGCTTGGCTGTCGTTGCTTTTTAATAGTTGTAAATTGGTTGATTTGTGAGAGAGAGTGATGCTGGGGACTGTCTATTCTGCCATCTTGACTGGAATTATTTTGTCTTAAGTTAACTTTAGGGTTCCATTTTTTTTTGCTTGTATGTTCGCATTTGTCTACATAGTTTTTATTTTTGGCCTTTCTATGCATATTTTATAGATGTATCTCTTGTAAAGAATAAATATCTCCAAAACAAATAAGCAATCAGATAATATCCATCTTTCAATTGGATAGTTTAGATTATTTAAATTTAATGTGATTTTTAGATATATTTTGACTTATTCCTACCATCTATTTTATCTTTCAATTTGTCTTGTATTTCACCCTCTATTTCTATTTTTTTAATGATACAAATTGAAAATTTTCCTTTTGAAAGATATGATCTTCATATTGTAATAAAGCGTAATACGCCATTGTGTTCATAAAGCCAAAGCATAGTTATGAATTCAACAACAACAACAAAGTTCCTGGAAGGTAGGCTCCTGATTCCTAACACTGCCATAATAGAAACCATTTGTTGGTAAAAATCATCTGATGGCTGAAAGAAATTCTAAACTTTTGCTTTTATGTGGTTTTTGTCTTATGATATATCATGAAAACACTATAACTTTTTCTTACCCACTGATTTGGTAATGGTTTTCCTCTCATTTTTATTTGCACCTTTCCCACCATGCCTGGGTTTCTGACTTCCTGGTTTCTAGAGATTCTAGACATGCACAGTCTGTGCACAGACTGAAGCCCTCAGTTCTCTAACTGAACTATCACAGGGCTTCCTGCCCTGCAGCAACACACCAGCCTAGGGCCACTAGCAACCGGCAGGCTCTAGCAACTAAAACAAGAAACAATGTATGTTTACCTTAGAGATATTTAATAAACAAAGAGACTTGGATGGAGGTGTAGGGTGAGAGGCAGAGATTTTTCAAGGTTACAGAACTTTTCTTAAACAAAGGGACCGATATCACTGCTGGTTTTTTTTTTTTGTCTGTGTGTGTGTGTGTGTCTGTGTGTGTGTGTGTATTTCCACATCTCCCTATACTCTTTGATTCCCTGTTTATTTACCTGTTTTGCACATCCCATCAGTTATCTCTGGTGTAAAGAATTCTATGCCGCAATTTATTCAGGAACTTTGATTGATGTTACAAAGTAAGTCAAATTTTCCATTGCTCAGTGAGAAACATATTTAGAAGTAACTAAGAGAATTAAAAATTGAAGTTGTGGATGGACAGGAGCCCCGAGGAAAAAAACTTGTTTTCAAATATTCTTTATATATCTGATAGTATTCAGAGGTTAAAAAATATCAGCATTAAACTTTCAGATATTATCAAATGCCTTTTTATATTAATGGTCCCACAATATGATATTGTCCCTGGTTGATAAATTCTAGTGTCGATATTCCACATGGTCTGTTCAGACCTTTCACTTGTGGTTGGATCTTCTCAGTTGTTGGTGGTGTGTGCTCAAGAAATGCAAACTGACATTTTATATTCATTTAAACAGACCATTATAAAGCAAGCACATTTGCTGGGAGAAATCCAATAGGGAAAACTACTGGTTTTCCTCATGGCGAATGGTCTATGGACTTTGAACTGTCTCCAATTATTCCATCAGTTTTTACTGGTTTTGGAACTCGAGGCCATAGAAACTCTTTTTTTTTTTTTTAAATAGTTTTAGGAGATAAAGATCAAAATTAAATACCCTGAACAGGTGCTTGTCTACAAATGCGTGCATGCACTAGCACACAGCTGCTTGAATGTGCAGTATGTGCCAGGTTGGTAATTGTGGGAGGAATTTGGACATCAGCTCTAGAAAATGCAACCTGCAGTGTTTTCTTTTCTTTTCTTTTTTTTTTCATCTGAACAAAAGCATCCTAGGACTGCATTTTTTCTATGTGAGTAGTAACGATCCAGAAATGAGCACTGAGAAAGGAGTTGTTTCATGTGAGATTAATGTGTGTACCCCCCCTCCGCAAAGTGCCTCTTTTAAATGCAAACCTGTATAAAATATAGCACACACTTTTCTGCCTTCCTTCCTGGAATGTACTGGATAGAATCTAACCTCTAGATAGGCAGAGTGATTATTAGAAAACTCTGCTATTTCAGTGCAAGAATATAGAATGCCCATGGGTTTATTGAGCTGTGTGGAGATGTAGGCCCTAAGTTAAATGCCCTGTAGGCTGCAGTTATTGAGTTTTCCTTATCAGCTGTACATAATTTTTCTATTTCTGTCTTTTGGTAAAACTGACATTCCTATTTTTAATTCCTGCCCTATTAGCCATCCTTGACTTTTATTGTTTTAATTGAAAGATTGTGATTGTTGGTCATTATTGAAACTAGGCAACAGTCACACAATGCTTATTATTCTATTCTTTCTACTTGGGATATGTCTGAATATTCGCAAGCTGGATTGGATAGGAAAGAGGAGCAATTTTACTTCAGATGAGGGCTTGTGGCAGATGGTACTTCCCAGAGATGGCCGCCAACAATCCTCCACACCACATCACCTTCTAACTGTGACCTTGACCCCAGTTAAGAGATGGCATGTACGTCCTATCCCGTTATATCCAGGCAGGTTTGTGATGAGTATGGCAGAAGCGATACTATGTGTCTTCCAGAGCTATGTCTTTTATAAAAATATTTTTTTTTCTTTTTTCGTTGTTCACTTAATTAGTTTTCGGTGGCTGGCTAGTATGGGTATCTGAACCCGTGACCTTGGTCTTTCTAGCACCATGCTCTCCCACGCTCTCCCAAGTGAGCTAACTAGCCAGTCCCCAGTACTGTGTCTTAAAAAGCAACACAGGTTCAGCCTTATCACTCTTTTTTGGACACCTGAACCATGATGTAGCAGATGTGACTATACTGAGACTTCCATGTTCTGAGGAAGCCCAGGCCATGTGGAGAGGCCACGTGCAGATGGTATAGTCAATAGCCCCAGATGATGTCCCAGACAACAGACATCAACCTCTTGGCACATGTGCAGACAACTCCAGATGATTCCAGCCTTCGTCTTCTGAATCCCCCATGTCACTGCTGTTGAATCTTCCCAGATGAGGCCACAGATATTAGGGAGCTGAGATAAATGGTCCCTGTCATGCCCTTTCCAAATTCCTGAACCACAGAATCGGGAGTGGTTTGATACACAGCAAGAGAAACTGCAACAAGGCCCCAGGGATTCTTCTGGAAGTGGAGACCAAGAGGTTTAGTTCATAGTCTGTGGGAAATGCTGTGTGGGGGAGGGGTCATGATGTTGTGCTGTGGAGTTAGTCAGGTCTGGATTCAAATCCTGGGTCATCAGCTGTTATGCTCTAGGAAAGTCCTTTATCCTCTTTCACCTAAAATTTCCTCATCTATAAAATGGGGACAATGCTAGTATTCTGTCATGGGGTTTTGTGATGATGACATATTGCACATAAAGCATTTAGCAAGTGAATAGCACAGAATAAATACTCTGGACCTTTTAGCCATGTGTGTGGAGCGTGTGTGTGAGTGTGTGTTTATTAGTCCGTTTCTGTTGCTTATAACAAAATACCTGGAACTGGGTCATTTATAAAGAAAACAAAATTTATTACTTACAGTTTCAGAGGCTGGGAAGCCCAAAGTCCAGGGAACACATTTGGTGAGGGCCTTGGTGGTGGCGACAGTAACCCAGGGGTCTCACATGGCAGAAAATAGTGGAGCAGAGAGAGAGCTTCTCATGTGCTCGTTTTTTTAAAGTCCTCAGAAAAACACCCACAATCCCATTATTAATCCATTCACTATGGCATGGTCCTACAGTCCAATCACCTCTTCAAGGCCCCACCTCTCAACTATCTAATAGGGTTTCCCACCCTCAGCAGTTACAGTGGGGATTTAAGCTTCAGTGTGGGTGGGGGCACCTGGTCTACAGCAGGGTATAAATTTGATTTCTCAAAGACACTTTTACTGCCTTCCTGGTTCTCAGATGTGTTCCAGATAATTGAACTTTCTACATAAATTAAGTTCTACTATATTGCCAGTGTTGAGATTTTGTGATACTATTTCACAACTCAAAACTTGAAGAGAAAATGCAGTGCATAAACTCAGAAGCAGAAGTTGCTAGATTGTAAGTTTGAGGAGGGCAGGGACCACATTTCTTTTTTTATCATTCTATCCTCAGAGCCAAGCATAACTGAGCACCATAGAAACTACTCAGTAAATATTTTTTGTGTGAATTGCCATGAAATCATATCATGTAGCCTTTGGATCACACAGAAGATGTGGGATCACATCATTATCTGTCTATTTTCAGAAAAATAAGGAGGAATTTTCTGAAAAAAATTTACCTGGATGCCTAAAATTTAAGTACTGATTACAGTAATTTTTAGATAGCTTAATTTTATTTAGGGCCATGGAAGCACATGAAATATTAAGATATCCACTTTTCATATTTGTGGATGCAAAGTATTTCCCTTGTATTCTTGGAATGTTATGATGTATATTGAACAATTTGTTAAACAATTAGCCCAATGTCTTTTTTCACAAAATACTTACAGTTTTGGTTTTTATGATTCAGAGGCCAAACTGATAATGTTGAGTCAGAACTGTGATTTAAATGAACCGTAACCTTAAACCTGCTTCATAATTTCAATCACACTAGGCAATGGCTCCATTTCCTTGTTGCAACATATAGAACATTAATTGGAGTGAAAATTGGGAACTACAGCAAGAGATTTTGCTATACTCTAGTAACCCAATTAACACTACATTCTGATTGTTACTAGACAAAACAGAATATAATCTTCTCTCTGGGAATTATATAACCTTGAAAGCTTTAGCATTTTATTGATGACCAGTGTAGAGGCTACAAAAGCAAATTTCACTTTCCAAGGTCCAATGTTACTGTATTATCTGCGTGGATTAGGTGATGCTATGGTAACAACAAAAATTTCTTTGTCACTCCAAGTCCACTTTAAGTTTAGGTGACTCGCCATGTGCTGGCTCAACTTTCCTGGTCCTTGGATCCCAGGGCACCTGCCCCTCAGCATCTGTGTCTACAATCACTGTGGCAAGAGAAGTGAGCACAGAGAATCTCATCCTGACTCTGGATGCTTCTGTTCAGAAATGATACCCATCACTTCCACTTCATGCTTCATTGGCTAAAAGAAGCCAAATGGCCATGTTTAATTTCACCAGGTGGGAAAAAGTCATTCTCTTATATATTCAGGAATAGGGGGAGAATGGAAATATTGGTGAGCCCTAGTAATGCTCCAGCAAGTAGCACAGTGGTAGTAAGAATCTGGTTCAACTTCTTTTTTTAGGCAAAAATTTTTTCCCCACTTGACAAAAATTGTATTGAATAAAAATAAAATTTTGCTTCCCTAATGTGATCAGTATAACTTAAAAGTACAAAAAAGTATGGCACAGATTACTATAGAATGGGATTTAGTAGAAGATGGTTCTGTCTTGGATTTTTTCCAAGGGGTGGAGATACTTACTGCTGGAATTGCTGGAGGGACTTCGTTACAACATTGCTTTGCTGAGAATGCAGTTCTGAGACAGGGCCCTAAAGGACGACACCATGGAGATGGTGTCATTTAATTGTCTCCCCTAGTATGAGAGCCGGAGATAAGAAGCACAGTTTGAAAAGTAACCATACGCGACTACAGGAGAATATTATTACATTTCAGACAGTTACTATGTGGATTGAAACATCTACCTTTCTTTTCCTAAAAACCAGCATGCAACCCCTTCTAGCCCCTATCTGCCATTGCCCTGTGCTCAATCAAAAGAATCTACAAACAAAATGAAGGCCTGATAAAACCCAGGCTGCAAGGTGTGCTAATGATGTAATCTTTGTTTCGCCCCTATCTGCCATTGCCCTGTGCTCAATCAAAAGAATCTATACACAAAATGAAGGCCTGATAAAACCCAGGCTGCAAGGTGTGCTAATGATGTAATCTTTGTTTCCTTCTTAACCAGCCAGGTTATATTTTGCACCTGCTGTTTTTTTAAAGGCTGGATATGATTTCCTGTCATGATTTTCTATCACGCATATGGCTTCTTGTCTTATACAAGAAAAGTGTTAATAATTTGAATCTCTTGGAACTTTTTAAAAAGTGTTAATAATTTGAACCTCTTGGAACTTTTTCTCATGTTGCTGATGACCTTTGGCCAATAAGTGCTGAGCAAGCCTTTGATGGGGGGACTTTGGTCCAATGCTTGTTGGTACAAATTTGGACCAACCTTCTAACTGAAAAGCATCATGGTGAAACCTGGGCAAAGAGGAGTCAGACATTTATTGCCCTTTGCATTTCTTCTGTACCACAAAAGAATCTCTGAGTGTAACTAACAAGTGAGATTTCCCGGTACATTGTTTTTGTCATATTAACACGGATTTATCTTGGGGTCGGGGTGGAGTTGGTGTTGTGCTGAAAGTCTGTAAAAGTGCTTGTGCAATTGCCTTTCACAGTAAGTGGCAGTCATTTAAGAAGCAGTCTTAATCAGAGAATGCACTTGAGGTTTGGTGTTTGCCCATGTTTTCCATTGTATTATTATTATCACATATGAAACTTTTTATTCCTAACAGCATTTTGGTAGTTTGACGCCTTTTCAATAAAAACAGGGCAGTGCTATAAAGGCTGTTGTCTTGCAATAGTAATAAGAACAGCATCCATTTGTCAGGTGCCCATACAGAGTTTTGGTGTCAGTATTTGAAAAAAGAGCATCAGTGCTCTTGGCCTGAGGGCTTTATGGTACGGATTGTTTACCTGAGTAATGGCACTTTCTAGGAAAGAAAAACGAGAAGATGTATTTCGGGAAAAAGAACTGCAGCTAATGA
>NW_007729282.1:127459-128675 GCF_000696425.1 Galeopterus variegatus | reverse complement strand
GCACTTTCTAGGAAAGAAAAACGAGAAGATGTATTTCGGGAAAAAGAACTGCAGCTAATGAGAAAAATTTAACTAGTTTTTTTGTTATATTATTCTTTCTCTTGATTTTTTCTCAATATATTTTTCTCAGTATATTGTTATACAATATCACGTACACTGTTAAGTTTATTCCTTCATTCACTTAGCAGTCACGTATTAATTATCTATGTGACAGGAAAAGGCTAAATATTAGGGATTAAAAAAATATGATCTTAAAGTATTTGCTGTCAACTAGGAGAGATATAAAGATTGAGAATTAGAGAAATGGAGTAGAAATAGAAACACGGTGACACAGGACCACAAAGAAGGGCATATAGAAGTATCTAGGGGGGAGGGGAGACAGGAGAAAGAGGATCACAACTTTCTGAGTCTTGAAGGAACAGTATCAAAGGGTAGATCAAAGGGGAATGACTGTTCCAGGCAGAGGGAAGAGCTTGGAGACATGAATCGTCAGACAGTTCAGAGAGTGGCAAGTGATATGTGAAGACAGAGCATCAGGTGAGAAAGGATCATGGCAAATGAAACTGACCAAGGTCTAGAAACCATCCTGATAACTTGGGACTTTGGTGCCATAAGAAGGAGTTGGAGTTTCTGCTGGAGGTAGTGGGGAGCAGCTACTGAAAAAATTGGAAACAGGGAGAGCTGTGACCAGATGCGCATGTCAGGAAGGTGACTCTAAAGGCAAAGTGGAGTTTTGACTGCAGGCTGCCATATTACAGGTCAGAGATGATAGCCAGAGTGGCATGGGCATGGCAAGAGGAGGAAAGAGGAGGGAGATTTAGACTGTAAAATTCAGAGAACTTAATAAGTGACTGGATGCAAAAGGTTAAGGAGAGGAAAGGATCAGTGATGATTCCATGTTTCTGACTTGTGTGACTGGCATCAAACAACGTAAGGAATATAGGGGAATAAGCATGTTTGAAAAAAAGATGAATTTGAGATGGCTAAAAATTGAAAAGGATATGTTCATTACTGCAATAATACTGGCTAGCATTTGCTGAGAGCTCAGTATGCACCAAATGTTATCGTAAATTGTATATTTTAGTGGATTTAATCCTCACAACCACCCTAACAGCTATTGTTATTAACAGTTATTGTAATCAGATCTAAGGTACCATCAGTTGTAAGATGTATCCTGATGTCAGAGATGTTAAAGTGACATCCTTTTTTTTTTTTT
>NW_007729282.1:92810-125677 GCF_000696425.1 Galeopterus variegatus | reverse complement strand
CATTTGTGTATATAAGGGTACTTAGGAAAGACTTCTGCTTTTATCTCTTTAGCTCTCACTGGTATAACTAACTGTCTCTATATTTTTACTTTTTAATTTATTTTCTACGATAACCTCTTCCATCAGCGTAATAAACCAATTAAGTAATCATATTAGCTAGGTGATAAACTGCTTTATGCAAATCTTTTGAACAGGTGGTGGCTTATAAATACATTCTAAGATGAATAAAAAATGGTGAAAGCACCAAAGCCATCTTTGAGAGGATGAAAACAATTTTTTTCTTTTTACTAGAGAAGAGCTTGGCAGAGACAAAGCCTGAGACACACAGGGAAAACATCATAATTTTCTAAAAGGTAGAAGTAGGTGATAGACTTGTCTGATGAGTTCCTGAGTGGGTGAAACCCAGGCAGGGTTTAGGACAGAAATTTCTCAGAGAGTGTATCAGAAATTGAATTCTGCTGTGCTAGCAGGAACTGAGATAGTGTTCTTCACAAGATGAATGCTTACACTTATCTGATTTAATTCCAGATATAGGCAAGCTGATTTGGTATATGGTGACTCTCTAATGTCATCAGGGACCAGGCTCTCTGCTCTTATCCTCAGGCTTACAAAATAGTTGTTGGAGCTCCAGCAATTACATCTATGACTCGGGTAGGGAAAAANTTTTTTTTTTTTTCCGATGGCTGGCTGATACAGGGATCCAAAAAAGGGTCCTTCTTAGAATTAATAAAATATGGGATTATCCCCATTTTACAGATGAAAAAAACTGAGGCAGAGAGATTAAGCACTTCATCAAAAAGATGACGTGCCTATCCATAGTCACATAGTTAGAGGAGCTGAGATTCAACTCTAAGCAGTCTGGCCCCAGAAGGGGTTCATTTTATCACTGTGCTATGGCGCCTGTTAGTACTTATGGGTCTCAGGAATGATCTGGAATGGAGATAGAAATAGGAGAGTCATCAATAAAAAATTCTCGATTAATTTATGATTAATTTGTGATGCCTCTTTTGATACATTAAAACTTCTCAAACCCTCAGAGTACAGCTATTGTAAGCAATTTTTTTTTTTTAAAAAAAAGAGAAATTACAGATGCAACACGAACAGAGCTGTAGATCAGAACTGCCCAAAGAAAAATGAGAAGCTTTCAGAGACCCGCCGTAGTGCCGCAGATTTCCTTGAACCCTTGGCTTCCGACTTGGCCAAGCATTTCTCCATTTCCTCATGTGTTTCGTGAAATGAGAGCCGAGAGGTGGAGCAGGGTGGAAATCTTCAGAACATTGCCATGCAAGCGTGCAGAATTAAGGCTGTAGGTTTTCATGTTAAGTTCCTGGTAGCTGCAGTCCTGAGAATAATTAAATTCCTTACCTGTGGGCAGGTGTGCATTTGGCCACCTGCCTTTATTTATTGGACAGGACGATATCCCTTCGCGCAGTGAGTCACTACTTTTGGATGCAATCCTTCTGACTCAAGAGTAACAAGTTTGTTTCTCAGGCAGTTTTTTTGCCTTTCATTTTCCCACCCCTTTCTCTCCTCCATTTCCTCCATGGATTATCAGTTCCTCACGGGGAAAGCAGAGGGGTGAATTTATAGGTCGATAAAGACAGAAACCCACTTTACAGAGTTGTAAGGGAAATAGTAAAGAAACATTTGGAGTCCAGTCCTGGGTTTGGCTTAAACTTTAATTAGTCTGAGAAGCTAAGGTGGGAGCCTCCAAGGAGGTGAGTTGCAGAAAAGCAGTATCTCTCAGCAAGATCAGGTGCAAAAAATAGGAATAAATTGTCTTTGAAAGGAAGACAGTAGAACAGTCAGGGAAAAAGGCTGCTTCGGTTGCCAGTCTTCCAGATGGGGTCAGTGTGAACACCCTCATGAGCAACTGCAGTTTAATCCAAACAATTGCACATGTTGGAAAGTGCTTTTTGTCCAAGTTGTTGATAGTGTCGTGATAATAAACAGTGCAAATGAAGAAGCAGCTTCAGCAAGGAATGGGTTTTGTAAAGAAGAAACTCATGCTTGGAGAATGATTCTAAACTTCTTTTAATTGACTGTGTTTTGGTCCCTGAAAAAATGGGCGATAGCTAACATTTTAATTTGCTGTGTTTATTTAATCCCACTCTTGGACCAATTCCTTTTGTAATGAGAAACTAACTTTTCTTCCTATGTGGTCTGATTGTAGTAATTTATTCCAAGGGTATGAACAAAGGGAATCACGGAGTAGACCTTTAAGATTTTAGAAAACAAAAACATGATGAAACACTTACTTTTTTCATTGCAAATATTTCTTAAGTGGAGTAGCACGATTTTATTAAAAGCAACAGAAGACCCTACGTGTAATGCAAATTGTCAAAGCCAAAACCAAACCTTCCTATAGTTCTTTAGTTTAAAGCAACAATAGAAATAATCAAGCACACAATGTGGTATGATTAGTTTTGTTGAAGAAGGCTCTTTGGGGTTCTTAGAGTAGTTTTGGTTTTTTGTTTTGCTGTCACAGAAAAACCTTAAAATTCTCTCCTGTTGGAGATAAAGTTTTACTAGATGGGTGATATTGCATAGCAGATTGACATAAGAAAAAATGATATCTAGCTTTAGCATTCCTAGAGGAAATTACTGCACTCCATTTTGAAAGGAAATGATCACATTTAGAGAGCATCTGATATATCCTAGAAAAAAACTTATCTATTGTACTGACATTTTTGTCTTTAGATATTATTTTATTGTATCTTCACAAAGGAAAAACACCAAATGTATATCAAGGTCTGAGATAAATGATAATATGTCCCCATGTATTAATCTAAAATCAATTTATGATGAAGAAGGGATTTGTGGATTAAGACAGTTCCCTTTAAAGGGCTTTTCCTGAAGCTTCACCCTATAATATGCTTGTCTGCAAAGGGGCTAAGAAAGGCAGTTTTCTGAACTGGGCACCTGCCTCTCTCCCTCAGCAGTTCTGCTAAAAAGGAAATAGGGGAGACCAGTCATTGGGTAAGATTTAGTAGTCTTTGTCATAATGGAGTGGGAGGGAAAGCAGTAGATTAACCATACTTATTATTTTAACTACGGTCAAATTTTTGAGAAACTAAAATGCAAATGTTGCCTTTTAAAATACAATTTAGCCTTTGGACCCTATGCAATCAATATTATAACATTTCACTTCTTCCAGGCATGGTTGGGTTATTGGAACCAATAATTACAGAAAATTCAAAGATCACTGAGGAATTGAATATGGATGCTGACTGATCTTATAATTCTAGAGGGGTGTAAGGGCAAGAAGGTTACTACTACTACTACTACTATTATTATTATTATTATTATTATTATCATTACTATTTTGAGTGGTGTTTGAGAGGAGGGTGAATGTGGAGCTGGCTCATTTCCTTTAAAGCTATTTTTCAGAGAACACTTGTGTAGCTGAATCTGCCTCCCTGGATCCCACCATGATAGGGACAAAATGGCCCCAGGGGTTCTAGAATATAAGAACTCTGTAGTCACTAGAACTTTTCTAATTGATGTCAATAGTGTAATAAACAACTCTGTGCAGTTGGTTGGGGTATTTCTGCTCTAAGGAAATGCAATCCTCTGATATCTATCTTGCAACCCTCTGTCTACTGATAACTGATTATCTCTTCTCACAAAACTCCCAGTCACACACACCTGACCCTCACCTCCCACCTAGCATGCATGAATGGGATTTAAGAAGTAAGTTCACTCCTAAAAAAGATGTTAAAAAACCAAAAAAACTCTTTTTTACTCTAAACAACAGCTCTATTATTACATCAAATGAAAGTAAGTAAAAGTTGTCAGAAATACAGTTCTACTGTATTTGAAATGTTTATTTTATCTCATAACTGAGGTAACCTTATGGGAATAAAGAGTGGGTTTCATGATGGCTAATACTTTACATGGCAATAGGGATCTAGCATATATCCCAGAAGATTTGGTTGGATTGTGGATCACCAACTAATTCCAGAGAGCCTCTGTGCTTGGATTAGCTCCACAGAGCATGAAACAAGGCACAAAATTAACTGTTCCTTTCTTTGCTTTATACATAGCTGCACCCCCGTGTGAAAAATAGAAATAATTTTTGCTTTTAAAGCTGAACCAACTCAAAAAAATGTGGAAGAAATAAATTCGAGTGTGTGAAAGCATAAGGAGGCAAAAGGAAATAATTCTATTATATTTATTTTTCAACAAGGGTTTACATCTGTTTCTAATTTACACAGACTATTGACACATCTGGATGTTTGGCCTTAGGAATTGTTAAGTTGCTGCAGTGGCATTTATTATTTGAATCAACTCTTCAGACCACCCTGTAATTCATGCAACTAGTTTGGAGAAAAGTTTGTAATATTTTAAATAAAGTTACCTTCTGGTATTTCAAAACCAGTGCAAATGGGATACTGTCATCTTGTGTTTTATAGCTTGTGGTTTTGCATTTTTGACACCTGTAGGAAAAATAAGACCAAAGCCAAAGGCCTAAATGGCTTGACGTTGATAAATTATTATAGCCAGATAAAGCTATCTAGGGGACACTGGAAATACGTGTAAGGTCAGCCACTCGCATTAATTGTAGGGGACTCTAGATTTCAGCAGAAACTAAATAGTAAAGGAGTGAGTGATTCATGAAAATGCTGTTTTAATATGGCCCGATGGGAATATGCATTCTAACAAGGAAAATAGGATTGGTAAAAAGTAGCACTGATTAATACTTTACCTCTTGGACCAATTCCTTTTGTAATGAGAAACTAACTTTTCTTCCTATGTGGTCTGATTGTAGTAATTTATTCCAAGGGTATGAACAAAGGGAATCACGGAGTAGACCTTTAAGATTTTAGAAAACAAAAACATGATGAAACACTTACTTTTTTCATTGCAAATATTTCTTAAGTGGAGTAGCACGATTTTATTAAAAGCAACAGAAGACCCTACGTGTAATGCAAATTGTCAAAGCCAAAACCAAACCTTCCTATAGTTCTTTAGTTTAAAGCAACAATAGAAATAATCAAGCACACAATGTGGTATGATTAGTTTTGTTGAAGAAGGCTCTTTGGGGTTCTTAGAGTAGTTTTGGTTTTTTGTTTTGCTGTCACAGAAAAACCTTAAAATTCTCTCCTGTTGGAGATAAAGTTTTACTAGATGGGTGATATTGCATAGCAGATTGACATAAGAAAAAATGATATCTAGCTTTAGCATTCCTAGAGGAAATTACTGCACTCCATTTTGAAAGGAAATGATCACATTTAGAGAGCATCTGATATATCCTAGAAAAAAACTTATCTATTGTACTGACATTTTTGTCTTTAGATATTATTTTATTGTATCTTCACAAAGGAAAAACACCAAATGTATATCAAGGTCTGAGATAAATGATAATATGTCCCCATGTATTAATCTAAAATCAATTTATGATGAAGAATGGAAGTTCACTTCCTACAGCTTTTTAGTAGAGATGGCAAAGAAGGAATCAGAATTAAAAGGCCAAAATCTGAGGACACCACATTGCATAAGAGTTTTATAATTAGTGATGCTCCTGCTTCCATTTCAGTACAGTCTTCTATTTTAAGAGGCTTTTGAGAGGTGCCCATTTTAAGAGGTGTCCATTGGGATCAATTAATGGCCTCTGGGAGTGGTTTTATTGCAACTAAATAGGTTGTCATCACAGTATCGTACAGTATTGACCCAAATGTTTTAAAAGACGATATCACTTCTTGTTTCACCTGTAGTCTTGTCATTTTCAGGCCTCAGGTCTCCTGAATGTGTGAGTCACAAAGCTAACATGAAACATTTCTAGTAAACCTTAATGTCTACCTCTTGATTAAACACCAATGGGCCTTTAATAGAAGCTTTGCCAATGGAAGACAGGAGTACATGTGAAAGACTGATTTCTCCTGATAACCCAACCATTGCATTTAAGTAAAGTTTCTCCTTTCTTCTAACCAGAGTTTAAATCACAGCCAACTACTGGAAATAACAATAGCAGGCTGACTTCAGGGGTTGGGGGAAGATTTTTGAGAAGTTTCCATTGTCTTTAAAGACAGACCTTTGGAAATGCTTATGAACACTCACAAGTAAATAATGAACTTGTAGGACTATCTCTTTAAGATACTTTGGCAGGGAATCTGGTCAGGTGTGGAAGTGTTCTTTTCCACATGGATCATTTGCTTGGCCTGGAATGCCCCGAAAACAACCATCCCTTACTGCACATCTAAGGGAATCTGTTTCTCTTTCAATAAACCTTTCCTTGGCCTGTTTCGGGCCTCTGTTGGAGCTACAAATCAAAGCATAGAAAGGAGCAGGACCCAGAGAGGATCAGATGTGAAAAGTGCCAGGTCAGGGAGAAGAGCAAAGCAACAGGGAAGAAGGATGGAAGCAAAGATGCAGAACTCAGCTGACCTTGATTCTTCAAGTTCAATTCCTATCCTATGCTGTGCTGCCTACGCAGACCTCTCTCCTCCTCCTCGCTTGTTTCTGACTAGAAATAGGAAGCTGGAGGAATATGTCTAGAGACAAAGGTCACAGTGTGCTTAAGATGAGGCAGTCTAAGAATGCTAGAGCTGGAAGGTAACATCAGAAGTCACTAGTTAAACTTCCTTATTGTGTAGATTAGGAATCGATGCCCAGAAAGATGAAGAGATGAGCGGAAATCTCTAAGTATGACCCAGAGCAAACAAATGACTTTGTTTGATTTTCTGAGGAGGAAATAATTATTAAAAATATTCTGCACATTTAAAAAGCCATTTCTTAATATATATATTATGCATGTACAGTATGTTTCGTACAGAACTTGATGCAGTGGTGAAAGAAAAGCATGGGCTGAACACATTTTATTGATAGTCAAATTTGACACAAAGCACGCATTCCATGGGGTTATAGGCAAGGGTGGACACGATGCCACACTATGAAGGTGGTATTTTGCCATTCAGGAAAGGAAAGGAGGTTTCCTCTCCAGCTTTTGGGTCTAACAGCTTGGATGGAATTCATACGGGAATCACGTCAAACCCACGATGAGAGTTTGGCCTATCAACATAACCAAAGAAAGGAAGGTCCTCTGGATGTTTTGGTTTGTGGAGGTGGGAGAATGCTCTCCCTTCAGCAGAACATTAGCAGAATGTTCCAGAGGGCCTTTTGCTCAGCAGAATTTGAAGTCTTGAGGTGGTTACTGGTCATTACTTGAATCATCAGGAAGAAATTTTATTATTCTCTTTTCCTTTTTCCTCTTCTGTTTTCTCTTTATCACATTATAGCTCAAGGTTTTCTGGAATACCTGTTCTGAATTCAGAATCTATTGTTGATGATCTTTCTCAGTGTTTTCTTTGCTTTTTATACTGGTTGGATCACATTCAGCTTTGATCTGTCGCTAACCAGAAATTTCTATTCTTTCGACTCACTCATGTCCTTTACCAGGAAATATTAAAATACGTTACTATTTTATCAGGCATAATCCTTACATAATTTTCTGTTTTCTTTTCATCTCATCTTTAAGTTGCTCTCATCCATGTTTTAGATGGATTTTAAACCTATTTCCCAAAGGAGATAGTATTTTATTTATTAATTAGTAAGGCCTGGTATTCCATACCACAATTCGAACTTTTTTGTATTAATATTCTTTTGCTTTTCTGAGTTGATGATTTAGTACTTTTTAGTTATTTAGAAATCTATGATTCTTTATACTTTATTTATAAAGTTATTTTATTATATCAACTCATATAAACATTTCTTATACTTCCTTTTTTTTCACTTAAAATGTGTTTGAACACTTGTGTTTTATTTGGTAATATTAACTTTACTATTGTTATAGAATATCTGTAAGTACAAATTTTGGACTTCTAAGTTTGACCTCCAGTTTGCTTGATAAGAGAATATCACTCAATGTCAATCTGTCCTTTGAGATTTGGCTTGAATTCCTTGTCCCATGTGCAGGGAGAGAGTCAGTCCTGAACGTCTTAGGGAATAGAGGGCACAGGGCATCTCCACTTCTTCTGGCCCACTCTGGCCCTGGCTTTCTGCTTCTGCTGATGAGTTCAGTTCATGGTTTCCTCACATCTATGTGCTATTGCTCTTATACCCTGTGCACCCCACACAGACACTGCCCAAGTCCTTCTCCACACTCCAAGGCTGTATATACAGTAGAACTTCACTGCAGTTTGGGGGCAATGGAGTTGTTTAATTTATTAAAAGATGTTTAAATTATAGCAACATTAAGATTACATATATAATATAGCAGTTCTCAGAAACCTTTAGTCCTTGGGAACTTCACACTCTCTACTTTATTTTAGCAGGCTGCTTGGTTTGTAAAACTCCTCTCTTTAGTCTGCTCCCCTTCCCTGCCATCCTCTCTCAACTCCATCCTCTCAAGTCTTCTTATTTCTTATGCTGAGAGTTTAATCTCATTAAGTTCTGCCTTTTACCAGAGCATCTCTTTGGGATTTCCACTTCCACCTACTAATGTTTCATGTAGGTATATTCCAAGCCAAGACATTTTTTCCCCCATGAAGAACTCTGGCAGCTGTTGTCAGTCCTCCGTGCCAACACACCTCCTATCCCTATCTCCAAATCACATGAATTTAAACCAGAGGAAACCATGCCTTCTTTGGAATAAACCTTTTGGTATACTCATTATTTTAGATGTCTTATCTCATTTCACTTAAAATATTTTAATATTATATTCTATCTTACATCAAAAAATCTCATGAAAAATTACAAAAGTGATATACGTTGTCACATATAATATAAGTGAGAATAAGTGAAAGTGAAAATACCAGGTCAACTTTTACAAAAAATGTTTTTCATGCATCATTTCAAAAAGTTTTATCACATGGTGGCATCAAACTTTGCTCCTTTTTCCTCTCTAGTGACTTGAAGTTACACATTCCTTTTCTATGTTTTATGGTTAAGATCAACTTAAGAAAAATAAAATGTAAACCTAGTTCTCTATCAACATTAAGAATATAAAAATATGGATTCTCCCTGGGCTAAATGAAAAATGTAACACATCTCTTCAATTCCCAGATATTATTGGAATAATCTAAAGTTTTAATTCTAGATTATTATTTTATATTACACACTTTCTTTTTTTTTTTTTTCCGTGTCCGGCAACGGATCGCAACCCTCAGTGTCGCCCCCGTACCGGACCAGGACCGGCAACGGGATCGCAGCCCTCGGTGTTGCTCCCGCGCCTCGCTCAGCCAGTGAGCGGGAACCGGTCTGTATGTGGGATCCGAACCCTCGGCGGGAGCGCTGCCGCGCTTCCCAAGCGGTGCACTATAGCAGTGCGCCACCGGGCCGGCCCAATATATTACACACTTTCAATTTCAAGAAACCTTCTCCTTTTTTCAAACAAGTGCGTCAAGTTTCATGATTTCATTAACAATTGTTTAGACCTAGCTGTAAGTTTTATCAACTCCACTAGCTGCTACTCTTTCAGTTATGGGATATCTTTTCCTGCCCTTAAATTCTTTATATAAGAAGAAAAAAAAACCTCTTCCATTTTATGTCTGCTTTGGGCACCTAAGTCTTGCTAAAGCAGACGGTTTCCCTGCCTTGGCCAGCCCTGCCTTCTACACCCAGAAATTATGAACCATGAATGGTGTCAAATCTCCCCTACTCCTCATGACCTGTGACACTGGATCTGAGGCTTAAACAGGTCCTGAATCTGTTCCACTAATTTCTGTGCCCGGTCCTCATCTGCAGGCCTCACCCAATCTAGAGGGTCTTAGCCTCTGGGTGGAGGCAGACCTGGTGGCTTCTCCGCTGGCTGGTTGGTGTGTGAACACTCATTATCTGCTGAGACAGTAGAACTCTCTAGTTCTCTATTGTGTTATTTCAGGAGAAATAGAAAGTAGCATTCATGACTTAGGTTTCCCACCAGTTCTAGGTTTGTACTTTGAGCTGGCTTTTGCATTCACCTTTCTATGTTTTTCTCCCCACCAACTCCCATATGTGTTGATTTTGTTTTCTGCATAGTTAAAACACACACACACATTCTCTCTACACCAAAGGAGCAAAGGGGAAAAGGCCTGGTAGGTTAAATAAAATAACATGAAGACTTGTCTCCGGGAACCTATGTCGGACCAGTCAGGAGCTCACAGTGTGGCTGGGGAGATCTGATGGGTGCACAGGAAAGAGAATGTACAAGAGCCAAGCTCAACCCCCACTTCGTCACTAAAAGTTGCAGGAACTCTGATAAGTCTCTTAATTTCTCAGAGTCTTATTTCCGATTTCTTCTGATAAAACAGATTTTTTAAAGAGCCACATTAGTTTGGCAGCAAGGAAGACTGAAAAGGTTATGAAACAATTACCCACTGATGAGGGAGGCAAGACGAGCCCAACAGACAGGGAGAGAGCACTGGTGACTTGTGTGGCAAATGGCCACTCCAAGGCACTCCTATGAGGTCAGAGAAACACGCAAGGTAGTGGTAGGGAGAGATGATATTCAACGTCAAATGAGCTCCAAAATACACTGTCTAATACTTGTTTTGAGCTCCAATCTTAGTTTTAATATAGCAGGTGAGACACAAAACTGGCAAGAGAGAGAAAGGAAAGCTCTGGGACAGGTGGAGTGTCCATCTGGGCATCTGGCCAGTGTCTAGCAGCCACATTCATCCCCAAACCGTGTATGTGACATTTAGCCACTGAGGCTGTGAACCTTCTACTATCAGATAGATTGTGTTCCCACCTCATACATGTCTTCCATATGTCTCAAAATATTGACAGCTTTAAGAAATGATCGAAAGAGCAAATAAAACGTGAGGAAGAGAGAAATTACTCAGGACAAACAAGAGGATGGAGACCAGCTGTTCTCCGTTCTTCCCGAGGACAGAAAGTTCCCTCCTGCGAACTGTCCCAGCACGTGATCTTAGCCCATTTAGCACGTCCTAGGTCGGGTTGCGGTTGTGTATGAGGCTTATCTTCCCTGCTGAAGCCCGGAGCCTGCCTCTTTCCTCTTTGGATCTCAAGACGAACCTTGCACTTACTAGGAACTCAGTGAGTGCGTGTTGAAAGCATAAAAGGTGGAAACAGCGGTGGTAGGAATATAAATCATGTAGAGTTAAAGACCATTTTCTTGAAGGTTGTTGAACCAGGGAATAATTTAGCAAGGGAATGTTATCTCCTTCTCTAGAGGTCTTTAAAAGGGGGGGGGGGAAGGAGAGAGAGAGAGAGGAATGTATTCTCATCAGTTTGAAATGATTTAAATATGGTCTTGCGTGTGGCCAGAACTGAGCAGCTGAGCTCTCAGGATTCCGTCCAGAGCTCAGAGCTCTGGTTCTGTGATGGGAAACATCAGCTTCAAGTTCTCCCTCGTTCTCTCTTTCCCCGACCTCCCAGTCAACCATGTTTGAATCCACCCGACAGTGATAAATTAATGGTAGCATTTCCACATTGTGTCCTTTCATGAACGTCTCCTGTTACCTGAAAGAGAGATCTGGACTTGGGCTTATTCACCAGAACAAGGTCCAGCTCTTATCTGAGCCATGGCAGGTCTCTGTTTCTGCTGCTGTGATGACTGTGCACTTAGGGGAAATCAGAGAGTGGAGCCGCCTCCCTCATCTGGCTGGAAAAAATTGCTGCCATTAATAACGTGAATTTTTTGGATATATGGTTTTCCAGAAATCTTCCAAATAAAGACTCTAGCCTAAGCGTGGAGGTTTTTTAAAAGGCATCCAGGATTTCTCTTATTGTCCTCGGATGTAGCCTCTCGTGCCAGCAATCATGTATAGAGGTCAGGGGAGCTTTTCCCCTTTCCTGCTCCGAACTTGTGGCACTCAGTGAAAATAAAGGGATTTTGAGAAGGCAACTGCATTCTTCCATTTGACAGTGAATTCATATTTTTCTAGTTGAAAAATAGTTTGCCTCCAAAGTCTAAGTTTCAAACAGTTTTGGAATGAGATGTTCAGGACCATTGAGGGTGCATCTTTATTTCCGACTTATTTCATTTGTGCTCCAGAGATCCCTGGTTTGCTTATCCGTCTGAGATTTTCATTTTGAAAAATGATGGTAAAGGGTGGAGAACAGTTGGCATTTTGATGAGACCAGGCTCTTTGGAAAAGAAAAGAGAATTGTGGTTTAACATTGAACTAGAATGTATTGAACCCCCGCTCTGGGTCATGCACTGGTGTTGGAAGCTGGGAGTAGCATCTGCCTCTCACTGTTCAGCCCATAACTCCAAGTCTCCACTGGATAAAAGGCAGTTAGCATGTTGGAGGTGTGCCTCCGGATAGCAATAAGCCACTCAGAGGCAGTCACAATGGGTCACCAAAAGACAGGTTCTTCAACGCTGAATATTCTAGGAGTTTTAGTTGTATAGACCTGTGCTCTCCAGTATGGCACCATTTGCCACATGTGACTATTGAAATGTTGCTAGTCTGAACTGAGATGTGCTGTGAGTGTAAAATACACACCCCAATTTCAAAGACTTAGTACAAAGAAGGAAAAAGAGCTTGATGGTTGTATTAGTCTATTTCTGTTGCTTATAACAGAATACCGGAGGCTGGGTAATTTATAAAGGAATGCAATTTATTTCTCACAGTTTTGGAATCAAAGTCCAGGGAATATACCTGGTGAGGGCCTTCTCCTAGGTGGGAGCTCTCTACAGGGTCCTGTGCTGACCTGTTGCTTATAACAGAATACCGGAGGCTGGGTAATTTATAAAGGAATGCAATTTATTTCTCACAGTTTTGGAATCAAAGTCCGGGGAATATACCTGGTGAGGGCCTTCTCCTAGGTGGGAGCTCTCTACAGGGTCCTGTGCTGACCAGTGTGTCACACGGCAAGAATGGGCTGAGCAAGACAGCTAATCTGCTCACTTGCTCTCCTTATAAAGCCATCAGAGCCACACCCATGATAACTCATTACTTCATAAATGGATTAATCCATTCATAAGTGTATAGTCTTCATGATCAAATCACCTCTTGAAGCCCCCATCTTTCAAATACCATAATTGGGTTTTCCACTTTCTTAGCACTGTTACAATAGGTGGTCAAGCTTCAGTGAGTTTTGGGGGCACATTCAATCCACAGCAATAATATGCTTTCATTAATTACATGTTGAAATGTGTAGTGGATTGAGTTATGTTCCCCCAAAACTCACTGAAGCTTGAATTGTGTCCCCCAAGTTTTATGTATTAGAGTCATACATAAAACATACAAATCCCCACTGTGATTGTTAAGAGGGTGGGAAATCCTATTATGGTAATTGAAAAGTGGAGCCTTGAAGAGATGATTAGATTGTAGTACCCTGCAGTAGTGAATGGATTAAAAATGGTGGTCAGAGGCATGGTTCTGAGGGCTTTAAAAGAGAGGAGAGTGTCTTTCTCTTTGCTCTCTCCGCTCCACCATTTTCACAATGTAGATACCCTGTCTTCACTGAAGTCACCACCAAAGAAAGCTTTCACCAGATGTGTTCCCTGACTTTGGACTTCCCAGATTCCAAAACTGTGAGAAATAAATTTCACACAGTTTTGGATCCCAGTTTTAGATCCTAGCTCTGAAACTGTAAGCAATAAATTTGATTTTCTTTGTAAATCACCCAGTTGCAGGTATTTTGTTATAAGCAACAGAAGTGGACTAATAATTAAAAAAAATAACATTTTGGATATATTGGGTTAAATGTAATATACTAGTAAACTTAATTTTACCTATTTGCCTTACTTTTCTTAATGTGGCTACTAGAGCATTTAAAATTACATATGTGGCTCACATGATATTTCAACTGGATGTTGCTGCTCTAGACATAGCACTGGGAAGGAATAGGGACAATTCTCCTCGTTAGATTTTGTCCTTTACACTATTTGTTGAAAGTACTACAATTGTCAATTTTGGAAATGATGCTATTTTTCTTTGAAAGGTGCACGTGCTCTTCTCCATGCCCTTTTTTTTTTTTTTTAAATGAGATTGCAAATATCTTGAGTGCCTTTAAGTCATAGAGTCAACAAAACCATGATGAATGATAATTGTGCCAGGTATGGTGCTGGGCTCTGGGACTGCAAAATTGAATAAGACCTGGACATTGCCCTGGGAAGCTGCTGTCTAGAGATAAGGCAGGTAAGTACACAGCTGCTAGAATTAAATGTGAGAAGTGTGGTGGAAGCAAGTCTGAGGGCTGTGGCATTCCCATGATGGGAAGAGGGATCTGGTAGAGGGACCCAGTGAATCACCCATGTCTATAGTCTCCCCAGCTCTACACCATCATGTTTATCTAGAAGTTGTTTTTATCACACAAGGAAAGATAGTGACTGAAAAAAAAAAAAAAAGAGGGTGGAGGGGAGAGAAAAAAAAAGAAATGAAAGGAAATACAGATAAATCAGAAGACACAACCTCACAATTGGCACTGTTAGCATTTGTATATAATCCTTTCTGGTAATAAGTTGTCAAGTGTCAGAACTCAAAATCAGATTAGACACAGCAGAAAAGGGAATTTGTGGCTTCTCAATGACTGGATCTAGATATTCAGTTATCGATTGTCTATCTGTCTATCCGTCTCTCCATTCTTCATCTAAGCTTTCATCTGTTCTGGCTTCACTCCCAGATGGACAGTCTGCTCATTCTGGAAAGACGGACCCTGACAATTCAGCCTTATGTGATCCTTTGTGCCTGAAATCTCAGTAGAAGAGACAGAGAGGGAAGTGGGGGTTGGGGAGAGAGAGAGATTGAGAGAGAGGGAGAGAGAACTATTGAATCAATCACTGTGTTCAGGAAGGATTAATCTAGTTGGTCCACCCAACAAAATCCATGGATTGAGAAAGGAAAAGACTTATTCTCCACAGATCAAGAAGCAGAAAAAAGATATAGTTGTCTATCTATTTGTCCACTACCTACCTACCTATTTACCAACTATTTACTTGTCTGGCATAATAAAATATTTGGGATGAGGGGGACGGGAAAGTGCCTAATGCTTCTTAACATAATGATGCAGGCTCATTTTACTGAAAGGGGCAAGACAAAAACCAGGCTAATAGGAGAGATATCCTTACCTCAACGTGACAGTAAGCCACACTTTTTCCAAGAGAAATAGTTTTGCTTTTCTCAGTGAAGTGTGCTTACCTTCTCTTAGTTGACATTTCTAGCAAGGGAATCAGTTGCAACTCTCTCTGCTGTGGAGACTGAACCGTTCTTGGAGTCCCCACATTCACTTTTGCTTGTGATCTGAGAGTCCATCTTCCCCTCATCTAACAAAAGAGAGCTGCCTGACTTTTCAGCCAGGGCCAGAGGTGTTGCTTGATTTTGTTAGATGTAGGAAGGCGTTAGGAGCAGAAACTTCTGTTTCTGTTGGAGACAGGGAGTGTTGCATTTCTAAAGGGAAGGATTGGGGTGAGGGGCACAGGACCGATAGACTTAAGGAATGGGCCACAGTTGGGTTGGGTGTGGGAGAACTGAGAAGAGACAGTTCAGGAGGAAATGAGCATATTCAGGGAACACTCTTGCTGCACAGGTGTAAGACTAGCAGGGCCATCTGTGTAGTATGAGGGAACACTGATGTTAGATAGCATCCTTGTTTTTGTCCCTTTAGACTATACACTATATACAACAATTTCAAGAAGGACCTGACCCTGCAGTAGCCGTGACTGAACCATTCAGAGTTCATTTGATCATGAGCAATGGAAATCAAATAGCAAAGCACCTGTCTTTACAGAAGAGAAAAAGGTTTATTTGTAAAGGCAGCCAAGCAAGAAGATGGAGAAATACATCTCAAATCTGCCTTGTCCACTTTGGAAAAGAAGGATGTTTATGGGGAAGTGGTTAAAGATTGCGTGAGCGTGGGATATCCTGATTGGTTAAAGGGTTTGAAAAAGTTCTTCAGCGATCTGCATAGGCACAAGCTGTCTGCATGCCTCTGCGCGTTCAGGAAATGGCAGTGTTAGCAGGATCTGGAGGTGGGGTTTTTGGTTTCCTGATGTCAAAGGTTACTTACTCATCAGACATTTGCACAGGCTCCACAGAGAAGTCTTCGGGTTCAACCAGTATAGCCCAGTTTGCATTGGGCCAAGCTAACTCCAACTCTCTTGAAAAACATGTTGGGCACACAACACACAACTGAGACTTCTGTGCCAGAAGCATTATCTTAAAAGGCAGATAGGAAGAAACAGAATAAGAGGCTAGTTATAGAAACTTACTAAAAAAAAAAGTGAGTATTTTAAGCAGGGAATAGATTTTAATTGAAAAGTCACCGGTTATAGCTGCATTGTTACCTGGAGAGGCTAGGTCTGAAAAAGGGAGGGCCATATCTACCTTTATCCTCTTTAGGGGAGACCCATGTGGCAACAGTAGCCAAGAAGACTCCTGGATATGAGAGACAATAAGAATGAATCCATTGATCTAAATCTCTTTTCTGCTGAAAGGGTTAGTAAGATATACTTTTGGACCAAATAGGAGAGGTCCTGAAATTTCCATACATACGATGTATGTCACCTGAGAATGTCAAGATCTCCCCTGCAGATACTCACCCAGCACATCTATAGCCCTCGGTTTCTTTCTTGCTTTTATAATAACTGCTCTGTTTCTAGCAGAGAGGCACTAGGATGGGAAATACTGAAATCTGAGTGTCTTGAACGGCGAGAGATCTCGGACCCTGTTCAGGGTGTTCCACGAGCTGCCTGGGTGGTGAAAGACACATCTCTCAGTCTACTCCAGGATCTTCCTGGCTCCTAATAAAATAAAGACAACATGTATAGAGTGAACAAAGGTCAAAAGAACACAAATAATGGGTATGCATATTGAATAAAAAG
This sequence comes from Galeopterus variegatus, assembly GCF_000696425.1. Lineage (NCBI taxonomy): Eukaryota > Metazoa > Chordata > Mammalia > Dermoptera > Cynocephalidae > Galeopterus > Galeopterus variegatus. The sequence goes on along the minus strand of NW_007729282.1, from coordinate 108,963 downwards.
CAACCTTTGCTCCTAAAATTGATATAACACCTCTTGATCTGTTCATGTAGAACATAGTTCTTAGACTCACATAGGACATAATAAAACTCAATGTACAGAACAATGTACTTTGTAAAATGATTGCAAAACACTTTGAATGTACAAAGTATTATATGGACACTTAATGATCATGGTGATGATTTTACAACTTAATTGTGGGAAAATGTAAGGAACAGAGTAGCTTAACGAATTCAAAAATTTATCAGACTTTGTACTGTTAGGAAGATAAAAAGGAGAGTTTGTAGCTTAACATCACTTTCTGTGAACATTAAACCTACAATCGGACTTCTCAGCATTTTTAAAACTGGAGATTTAGTGTCCTTAGAGTGAGTTACAAAATGATTTTGATTATGGAGATAATTAGCTTTAAGTGAATTATATTTTACATTCCATAAGAATAATCTTTTAAAGAAACAACATATGTTGTGGGCTGGCATGGCCTCATGACGGCAGAGCTGATGAGATATGTGCATGGAGAAGATTCGTGCATTTGGAATGCGACTCTTGCCACATGAACAGAAGCTCATGGGCAGTCTGTGTCCAAACTGAGTCCTGAGCACAGTTGAAATTGGGTGGGTCTCTTTTTGTAAAATTTTTATATTGCAGTAATAAAGTGATATAATCCTGGGCTTTGGAGAGGATTTACTAAAGGCAGTAAGGCATGCTGTACATTCTACGTCAAGGATTTCAAAACACTGGTCATTTGTTCCCTGCTGGTCCTGAGAGCTGCATGACGTGAGTTGAGTGCAAATGGATGTTTGAGTTTTATTATATTTGGCTACCAAGTCTATCAAAGAAATAGCTTACCATGCCTGTGCACTGGAAATGCTTTTGGCCTTGGGGTTTTTATACCTTTGATACATAATAAACTGAGATTAAAGTTGTTCCCTGTCATGAGATGAATAATATTTAACATAGCTATTCAACGTATCTAACTGGTAACCTTTGACCAAATCACTGGAATAATTTGATTTTTTAAATCAGATTTCATCCTGCTTTGACATGAATTGAATAACCACTTCAAACTAAATGTTTGAAATGGACATTTACGCAGAGGTGGCTCTCCTAACCTATAAGGAAGGTCAATTTCCAGATAATTTTTCATATTTGCCATTCAGATTTACCCTCTCACAACCATTTGCAACTCATCTGCACAGGGTTTACACCCTTGAGGTATAATCCCAAGTAATTTATCACTTTTTCTGTACACTAAAATTAAATGGCTTAATTCTCAGGGGATTAGTTGAGAAAACATTTACCATTTCGGCCAAGCCTCTATAATCTATATTTCTCCAAGTTGTTAAAATGTCAAACTGAAAGAGGGTCAAACAAAGAAACAATAAAGTTCAAAGAGAGTAAGCTATATTCTCTCCAGTTATTGCAATTTTTTATCGGGCTCATCAATCCAGTATAATACATTCACGTTGCTGTAAGTTTCAGAAACTCAAGAAGATTTTAACAGAATCAATTTTAGGAGTAAATATATGATTAAAAAGAGGATTTTGCTGTCCAGGTCAAGAGCTGACTCTTTCTGAAAAAGATGCAGGGCTGTGTTTTCAATATTCACACAGATCCTTGTTTGATGGTTGCCAAATATTTAAAATAATGTATCTGTTACAAGTATGTTTGAAAAGCTAATGTCTACAGTTGAGCAGCATGATTAATGAATTAATGAACTCACCTTCCATTTACCCTTGAATTATAATTGCTAATTGTTGTTGGTTAGTCTAAGTAAAGCCTCGGGCCTCTATCGGAAGTGTTAGCTTTTGAGTGTTGGCAGCCTTGAATTTCCTCGGCTAACACCTAAGACTTGTGAAATTCAAACACACTTGTAAAATCTAGACATCTATTAATGCCTATCAATAACCTGTAAGCAAGGCCTGAATCTATTAGCAAAACAAACAGCCTTTGGAATGAATGGGCAAACATAAGAAATCATGAATATACTAATTGCTCTTTTGTGTTACAGCTGTTAGCCCAAATTTGGCCCCCAGCAATGAAGAGAAAAGCTGTGTGTTTGGCATGTGTGTGTAGCTGTGTGTGTGTGTGTGTGTGCATGTGCACATGTGTAGATATTACCTCTATGTGAAATTCAGCCTTTTAAATAGTTCTGAAAAAGAATGATATGCTAACAGTTGTACTTTTACCTGGAATATTTGCATAGACACGGTCCCTTCCCATCCTTATTTGAACAGCCTTTTTCCTTCTTCCTTCTTAGTCATTTCCTCTTCTTCCTGACACTACCTTGAACACCCAGACATTTCCCCACATTGCCTGTCTACCAGTATGGGAGCCATTCTTGTCCCAGCACAGCCCTGCAGGTCCCAACAAGGGCAGAGTCTGGGCCACAGCCAAGCTCCCAACAGCTGTTGCCGGATGAGCAGTGGTGGGGTCATCACTAGCTGGGAGGACAGACTGCTTTAGGGATGTCCTGCTGGGGACTAAGAAACAACTGCTCCTGATGGCCAGCCAGCAGGAGACTCTGGATTTCCTTTCTCTTTGGCCAGACACCATCCTTGAGCCAGCTGTATCTATAATAGGCTGAATGGCAAAAAGCAGCAGAATCTTCAATAGCAGCTATAAAGTTTGCAGGACACTTGTGTATAGCAAGATTTGATTGTTTAAAAGTACGCAAGCATTTATGGTTTTAAGTGTCTACCAAAATTCATGAAGTACATACATCAAACTGTTGACAGAGCTCTGGGACAAGTATTGTGGTAGGTGCTGAAGACAAAGATCAATCCCATGTCATTTCAGGACTCTACAGTCTAGAAGGGAAGACAATGACAAGGCCCTGTAATAAGGCCCAGATGGAGGGATGTGCAGGCTACCAAGGGAGCACTCCCATCTCCTAGTCTGGGGCTCCTTCTCTGTGTTCATGGTCATATGATATGTCTACAGTAGCACTTTACGATGGTTCAGTGGGTTGAGATTACAGGAGGGACTAAACTTGAGGGAGTGGAGGCAGGGATCAGGAAGATAATTTGGAGGCTACTAAAGAATCTAAGAGTAATGAGGACCTGGTCTGGATGAGCTTGGTGTGGAAGAAAAGAAAGATTTAGATACATATGTTTTAAACACACATATATACACACCCACACAATCTTCTCACAAACATAAATTGTTTTGAATCACAAACTATACAGCCCAGGGTCTAGAGCTTATATAATTTTGTACCCCTCTAAGAAAGACAAATTAAAAATATAAAATTAGTTACAAAAGTGAATATTTATTATGAATGAGAAAAAACTTTAATCTGACAAATATCTCTACATACAATTTTACATGTCTGATGACTGGGAGAATTTCACAGACTAGCTTTGGATCCTTCTAATCCTGGCCCCTTCCTCACTGTCCACACCTTAGAACATCTTAGGACACATTCCCACTCTTGTAGAGTAAAACAACCTTTGGCTTTGCCCCTTTGTGTCACAACATGGGGTTGGTAGGCACAATGGATGTTTGGGGCATTTTTTTTCCTACACAAGGAGGGTAGTAACCACAAACCAGGTAAATATACCCACCAAATCCAAATTGAATAAATACTTTGTTTAACTTCCCTTAGCCCAGGGTTTCTCAATTGTGGCACTATTAACGTTTTGGACTGGGTAATTCTTTGTTGTGGGCCTCATCCTCTGCAGTGTAAGATGTTTAGCAATATTTCTGGCCTCTGTTCCGTAGATGCTAATACCATATTCCTGGTGATAACAACCAAAAAGGTCTATAGACATTGCCAAATATTCCTGAGAGGCAAAATCTTTCCCATTGAGAACCACTGTCTTGGACAGATCCTCAAAATGCCTATGGCCACTTCAACACCCTCTCACAAGAGGGGACTGTGACAAAGCAGAAGTTGCAATGGAAAAGTGACAGCAGTCCTTCCTAATTGCAGTTAAAATATTTTACTTTTGCAAATTCCACAAGACATTTAAACACACTGCAGGGTGCCTCATCCCAGTGTGTTGGCAGAAGCCTGTAAAAGTGAAGAGTAAATGTGCCTCTGGGAGAAACAAGTGTTAACACAGCAAAAATGGAGTGACATTTGTAGTCAGTACTGTGGTCCAGAACTGGGTGATTCTTGACTTGAAAGAGATAATTTTTCATGCAAGTCCATTATTTTGTTGATTGGATCATAGATAGGACTTAATGTCTTGTGGATCAATCCATTGCAGAAAGCACTGAAATAGCTCAGAAATTGACATAACCTTCTTGGCTCATTAGGAAAGCAGAAAATCCCAAAACTTCTCAGGATCACCTGGCAATGCAAAATGCTTCCTAGAATTGAGAGTAGTAATAGCATTGTCCATCCCAGCTTTCACCCATCAACATGAGTTCTTATTTACTGGGAACTCATTTATTACATTCTGTCTATCAAGCAATAAAAATTCTACCACTTCGTTAGCCTACCAATTTCATTTTTTCACTTATTCTCTGCAAAACCTTCCCTTAAATCATCACATTTCTATCATAGTAAAAATATCTTGTGATTCTGTGCAGTGAAGCTTCCCATTTCTATTGCACTGAATGTTCAGAGGAGTCATGAGTCAACACCTAGCATCATCTGCAGGTTTTAAATCCCTGCTTCACCTTCTCCCGGTTTCCAGGGGGCATACTGCTCATGCTCATGTTTTCTGTTCGGATGCACAAATACCACATCCTTTTCTTTTTAGTTCAGCTGTGGTAAGTTTGAGAGTTTCAAAACGAGTGTTTAATAAGAAACTGGAAGAAAATAAATGCACCCAGCACTTCCAAAGCATAACAAAGCTGAGTTTAATCAAATATCTATTTAGAGGTTAATGATTGTAACAGTGAAGATGTAGCCATGGATTGGCTTGGCTGGCTGAATTTATGGGGCTCTGCTGACCCCCAGTTACTTTTTGTTGCCTCAACTCTACCTAGTGAAATTTATCCAAAATGATCTCCTTCTACTCTTTGGATATTTCCAACCTTCCTATTCCTTTGATCTTTTTCTTATGAGCAAGCATTGGACTTTTATATTGAACTCTTAAATATAAAAGAAAAAGAAAAAATATAAATTGACTTACAAGCATAGACTTCCTTCTTGCTCTCCTTGGGAGAAAAAAAGGATAATTCTGATAACTGCTCATAGCACTAATGTAGAACAGTGCTAACCCAGCTGAAAATGTCCTCCTATGAAGGGGAATGTTACCCATTTTCATTTTTTTACCATTCCTTATTCCTGAAAAATAACCCCCTCCACATCTCAAACATCAGACATGCTAGACTGTCTCTCATAATTTAACTCACCAAGTCCTAAATATTTCCCTAAATTCATATATAATTGGTTCATTTGGTAAAAATTTATTAAGTGTATACTTTGCACTAGGCCCCAAGAATATAACTGTGAACAAACTGACAAATTTCCTTGCCCTCAGGGGCTTTATAGTATAGTTGACTGATGTTGTATTTATTAAGATGAACTTATAAGCCTATTTTACCGTAATTTTAAGTCTTTTTGAATGAGAGGTATTCAAAAAATCCATGGGAAGTTTTGTATTATCTTTTAATCTCACTCTTCCATAAACTTTTTGAAGTACCTTCATATTTTGAGCCACATAATAATTTTTGGTTTGGGGCATAAACTTTTTCCTTTGTAACTTTTTAATACAGGAGGCACTGAATCAGTCCTAATAAGTCTACATAGGTACTTGTTTCTCTATTTTAGCTAGGTTTTATCTGAGACAATTATCCTTCTCTTCCTGAGCTGGAGCCCATCTTTGCTCAAGAAGTCTTTATCCTCAAAGATCATACCATTACTAAGGAATTTTAAGTGTTCTGCTGGGTACTACTTGAAGAGACACATGTTCATTTCCATAATGCACCTGTTCCTACGGTGGCCTTCCTCTCCACTCAGCTCACTCACTTGCACTACCTAAGCACTATCCCTCTCTCCTACTTCTTGAGAATAGCAAAAATAGCTTGTATGTACTAAGGGCTTACCAAGAGCCCCAAATTGTTCTAAGTATTTTTATGTGCACAATCTTGTTTTATCTATACAGCAGCCCTGTAAAGAAGGCAGAAGAGAAAATGTGGCTTTGAGTGATGAGGGCACTTGCCTAAGGCCACCCAGTTGGGAAATGATAGAGCCAAGATTCATGCACAGCAGTGTAACTCCAAGGTCTGAATGCTTAACTTTCATTATGTGTTCATCCTGGCTTATGTGTGAGTTGAATCCATCTGGATGCAAAGCAGGTTATGGTGATTGGACTAGAAAGGACTTGATAAGTTCTTTATCACCATAGGATGGGCAGAAGCACCACATGGGAATGTCTTCAGCACAAGTTACCCAATGGCAGTTCCACGATGAAATATGACAGAGAATAACGTACCGTAGAATTTGAAGACTAGGAGAAACCTATTAAGTCATCTATGTAACATATATACCTACATACAGATATGAATGTCTATGTGATGTATAGATGTGCATGTATGTGTGTATGTACATATGTATTTGGGAGTATCAAAGATTTTTAATTCAAGAATAGACATGATTAGATAGAAATAGCATTCTTTGAAGGTAATGTCTTCCTGATAAGACATAAAGGATACTCCCAATTTTGCATACTAGGAATCCTTTGGAGACTTGCGTATGTATGTGTAAGTGCATGCACACTGCCATAAAACTAATTCTTTTTCTTGCTACTTGTGGTACTGTCCTCACAAACCTATGATTCACAACAGGAATGTAGCTTGGAACTTCTGCTATGTTAGCAGCTGCAGATACTTCAAATACCATTGTACATGTGATCCAGGACTTGCTATAAATTTGCCCCTAAAAATAAAGTAACAAGTGACTGAGCAGCAATAGGAATTAATCACTGCAGTGCGTGAATGGAATGTGCTAGGCTCTACCTCAAAATCCTTTTATAAAAAGATTGATATAATTAAAACCCAAAAGAAACACTCAAGGATGCTATATTTGAGCTGCAAAATGTGCTGCAAAATTTTGGAAAAGTGATTTTTTTTTTTTTAAAGGGGAGACATGGTAAAATAAACTGTTTTCACAACTTCTATACCATTGGAAATAGGATTATATTATTATACCACTGAAGAATTTATCATACAAAGGAATTTAAATTAGATTCAGTCTTGGTACACTGGCATTTTTTGAAGGCCGAGGGGATAATCAAGCTTCTCAATTAAGCTGTTTGCCATGAAGAGAAATAGCTTCATGGTTAAAATGTCTACCAAATTTGTAGCAAAGATTATTTTGGTGATTCATAAATGTAAATAATCATGTAAAAAAAATCAGACATCTCAGGCTTTCAAAATCAGCTGTGAACTACTGAATTTGATAAAAAGCAAAAATCCAACCAAGCAAATTAAAAAAACAAAGAATATGACTTATTGAAATCTGCCTTTTTCCTATCACTGTACACATTCTATCCAAATACAACAGCCCCCTGTCCCTCCAACACCCTAACGTGCCTTAGAGAGAAGGAGAAAAAAGAAAGAAAAAAGAAAGACAGGGAGGAAGGAGGAAGGAAGGAAGAGAAAGAAAGAAAGGTGGCGGGGGGGGAGAGAGAGAGAGAAAGAGAGAGAGAAAAGATGAGAAAGGGAAAGAAAGGGAAAGAAAAGAAACACTAACCAGAAGAAAGAAAAAATGACACTAACCAGCATGTCTAAAAAGGTCTCTAAATAGACAGTTCAAAAAAGCCTTTCTGGTTTTGAATGCATCACAGGTAACAATGTGTTTAGGTTGTTTAAAAGAATTTGATTGAAGATCGATTTTTGGACATAAGGAAAGTGAAAAAGATTTTTTAAATCCACTTGGAATTACCAAAGATGAAAGGTTAAAAGCTTTAAGGACCAAAAACTACATTAGCAACTGAACAGTAAATACCATCAACAGAGACACTAAGAATTAGCAAAACAAATATTAAATGAAGAGAAGAAAACAGAATTCATTTCAGAAGTAAAAAAAATTTCCTTTTCTTTGTATTCCAAAATTGATTTTGCAGTTTTAGATGGAAATACTAATGGTTAATTTCTATTTAATGCTTTCTAAACACGTGCACAAAATCACTCTTATCTCTAAAGAGACAGGGATCAAAACAGGTAGATTTTCTTGGATAGTTTTACCACTGCTCTACATTGTACTAGGAGCCGTGAGTGTTTCTACAAGGAAAGATGATGTGTCATGATATGCAGCTCTCTTATTCTTACATGAATTAGGCTTAACGCCTCACAGTATAAGCCTGCTTTCTGTGGAATTCTTTGGTTTTTAGAATAGATGTGTTGCAGGGGAGAGCAACTATGGTGTTGAGAAGCCCAGATGGATGCATCTTATTAATCTAACATCAAGAGGACCTTTCCAGGAAGCTGACACATACTCCTTTTAATATTGAACCTTAAAAAAATTAATCATTATTGTTAGAAGCAATAATACATTTTCCTGCCTTCTCCAAAGAGAAGGTTGGACATAGCTTAACCTCTTTGATAATTCAGGGTCACCATTATAAACTTAGTTTATTCCTATCATAATAACATGATACTGTCATGGTTAAAGTGTGTCTTCTCTTACATTAAAAATCATTTGACTGCTCCAGACAAAGATATTAAAAGAAGAGAAAACTACAGGACAATATCCCTGAAAAATATTTATGCAAAAATTCTCAGCAAAATACTAGAAAACCTAATTCAACCACATATTAAAAGGATAGTATACATGACCAAGAGGGACTTATCCGTGGGATGGCTCGTAATGCCAAAATCTATCAATGTAATACACCACATGAACAGAATAAAAGACAAAAATCATGTCATCTCAGTTGACGCAGAAAGGCACTTGACAAAAAAAGTTGAAAAGTTGAAAGCCTTTCATAATAAAAACACTCAAATATCTAGGAATAGGAGGAAGTTACCTCAGTATAATAAAGGTCATATATAAAAATCCCCCAATAATACTCACAGTAAAGGGTGAAAAACAAAGCCTTTCCTCTAAGATCAGGAACAAGACAAGGCCTACTCTTGCAACTTCTATTCACCATACTATTGGAAGTCATAGTCAGAGCAATTAGGTAAGAAAAAGAAATAAAAGGCATCCAGATTCAAAAGGAAGAAGTAAAATGATCTCTGTTCACCGATGACATGATCTTATAGAAAACCCTGAATATATCTCACACACACAAAAGTTAGAACTAATCAACAAATTAAGCAGTTTCAGGATTCAAAATTAACACTCAAAAATCAATTGTGTTCTATAAACAATCGAACAGAAAATTAAGAAAACACTCCCATTTACAAAAGCATCAGAAAAAAATACAAATTAGAAATAAACTTAACTAAGAAGCCAAAGGATTTGTACACTAAACACCTCAAAACATTGCTGAAAGAAATGAAAAGAGATATAAATAAATGGAAAGAAATCCCGTGCTCATAAATTGGAAGACTTAACATTGTTTAAATGTCCATACTATCCAAAGCAACATATATTAAATGTAATCCCTATTAACATCCTAATGGCATTTTTGCAGAAATATTTTTTAAAAATCTAAAATTCATATAGAATATCAAAGGATCTAAGTAGCCAAAGCAATCTTGAGAAAAAAGAACAAAGCTGAAGGCCTCATGCTTCCTGATTTCAAAACACATGACAAAGCTACAGTAATCAAAACAGTATGGCACTGGTATAAAAAAGACATATAGGGCTGGCTGGTTAGCTCAGTCGGCTAGAGTATGGGGCTGATAACACCAAGGTCCAGAGTTCAATCTCTCTACCAGCCAGCTGCCAACAAAACAAAACAAAGCAGAAACAAAACATACAAAAAAATAGATTAAACACACACACACACACACATGGACAAATGGAGCAGAATAGAGAGCCCAGAAATAAACTCTTGCATATATGGTCAAATAATCTTCTGCAAGGATGCCAAGACATGATGGGGAAAGGATAGCCTCTTCAATATGTGATACTGAGAAAAATGGAGTCTCATATGCAAAAAACTGAAGATGGACCCTTATCTTATACCATATACAAAAATAACTCAAAATAGATTAAAGAACTAAACATAAGATGTGAAACTATAAAATTCCTCTAAGAAAACATAGGGGAGAACTTTTATGACATTAGAATGGGGGGATAATTTCTTGAATAAGACACCTAATGCACAAGCAACAAAAGCAATAATAAATGGGATTACATCACATGAACAACTTCTGTGTAGTGAAGGAAATAATCAACAGAGTGAAAAGGAAATCTATGGATAGAAGAACATATTTGTAAACCATACATTGGATAAGGGTTAATATCCAGAATATATAAAGAACTACTAAACTCAAAAATTAAAAAAACCCAAATAACAGCATTAAAAAATGAGCAAAGGACTTGAATAGATGTTTTTCCAAAGGAGAGTGACAAATGGACAACAAGCACGTGAAAAGGTGCTCAATATGATTAATCAAAAAGGGATATGCAAATCAAAACTGCAATGAGATATCACCTCACACCTGTTAGGCTGGCCACTATCAAAGAAACAGAAAACAACAAGTGTTGGTGAGGGTATGGAGAAATTGGAACCTTTGTGTGCTGTTGGTAGAAATGTCAAATAGTGCAGATGCTATGGAAAACAGTATGAAAGTTCCTTAAAAAAATAAAAATAGAACTACCATATGATCCAGTAATATATACTTCTGGGTATATTTCCAAAATAATTGAAAACAAGATCTTGAAGAGATATCTGCACACCCATATCCATTGCAGCATTATTCACAATAGACAAGCTATGAAAGCAACCTAAATCTCCATCAACAGATGAATGGATAAAGCAAACATGGTATATGCATGCAATGGAATATTATTCAGCCTTAAAAAAGCAGGAAATCCTGGCATATGCTACAACATTATGTCCTTGAGGATATTAAGTGAATAAAAGCCAATCGCAAAACACTAAATACTATGTGATTCCTCATATGTGAAGTACCTAAAGTAATCAAACTAACAAAAACAGAAAGTAGAATGGTGACTGTCAGGGGCTGAGGAAAGGGTGGAAATGGGGAGTTGTTCTATGGGTACAGAGTATCAGCCATACAATAAGAAAAAGTTCTAGAGATCTGTTGTAAAACAGTGTGCAACATTGTTAATAATACCATACTGTATGCTTTTTATAAGGGTAAATTTATATTATGTTTTTTTGCCACAATAAAAAAAAATGACCATTAAATTTTTGTAGTTCTTCTAGCTTTTATGTGTAATTTCTGTTTTTTTTTTTTTTGATGGTTAACAAGTTTATTAAATAATCATGGTATTATGTAATTTCTGTTTCTTCTTGATACTGTCAGTTATTACTTCTTACTTCTGGATGTTGTAGTGTATCTAGTTTCCAATCCTCTGTTTTAATTAATAAAATACCTGAATATGACCCTATATCTCTTACAAATTCATGGGCTTTGTGTATAGCTGCTTGCTTCTCAGAGGCCTACTCCTCTCCTTATTCTTTGTAAACATGTTCCTGATGGTGGGGATGGTCAGATATTTGACCTTTACACACTAAGTTGGATATTACTGAGCTTTTTTCATTTTTCTTGGACTGTGAGGCACAGCCCGGTAACCAGACAGCTGGGGACTAGTTAGAGCTTTGTGTCCTGTTTGAGAAGATCTTGACATTTGGCCTAAACAGAGATAACATCCCTAATTCAGGGTGGTCATGTCACTGCACAGACACATCGACCTTTCACTTCTGGGCTCATCTACTCTAGATGCATACTTCAAGTGAATGTTGTTCAGCCCACCATGTTTGAATGCTGATGATGTCACTTCCTTCTCTAAAGAATGTACATCCTGCCAGGCTGCACTTCAGGTCTGAACTGATTGAACTTGAGTTTTAGCTTTGTTGTTACTTTTTGTTTTTGTTTTGATTTGTTTTACAGAAAAAAGGTCTTCAAATATTCTTGTAGAAGTGGCACACACTGTTACTGAACATAGTGAGTTTTCAAAAAAAAAAAAAAATTAGATATATAGGGGAAAAAACTAGAGTGAAAAATGAGTTTCCCTTTCATTTCTATTTCCCAGCCCTCAAGCCTTGCTCATGAGAGCCAACCCTTGTTTTGACAATCTTTTATGTGCTTCCAGAGATATACAACCTAAGATAAACACAAATGGGAGAATAACATAAAACTGTTCTACACTTTGGTTTCTTCACCAAATAACAGATGGTGGAGATATGTTTATTATCTCATATACGGATCTATCTCATTATTTTTGATGTCATATAATACACTTAGTGGATAAATGGAATTAATTTAATTAGTTCTCTTTTTGTAGATTTTGTAGATATCTTATAAAAATATAAAGATATTACTATTTTTACTATAGTAATATCTGAGAATGTAATTTAAAAAAATGAAATCCCATATACAACTCAATGCATTAAGGAGGTAATGGAAGTATATATAAGCTTATCATAAATCTAAGTCAGATAAATTAAAACCATTCAAATGTAGGAGCTAAAGCCTTCTATCTTAAGATGTTTATGTACCACTCACTGTGAAACCAAAATGAGCCTAGAGGCTGATGGGTGACAACTGTGGCACCTGTCTAATTGCTTGATCCAGGAACACAACATGAATGGGCAACTGAAAGTATGAATTGTAAATAAAAAGAACAGTGAAATCAATAATAAATGTACAAATTTAAATACATGCAGAAAAATGTCAGCAAAAGCTTTATTTGTAGGTTTGTACAGGATAAGCTAATATGCTGGAGATATGTAATGAATCAAAATTTGGCATTTAACTTTTTTTTTTTTACCGTGAATTGACTTTTATTACAGTTTTAAAGTATTTAAAAGAAATTCAATTTAAAAATAAAATAATTTTTCTTACTTCTCAAATTTGCAAATATGAAAAACGTTGATAATAAAAAATTGGTAAACCTGGGTTTGGGAAAGATGTGGGGAAATAGGCACTAACATGCATTGTTTATGAGAACATTTAGTTGTAGAAATATTGTTAAATTTAAAAATTAAAATACATATATTCTTTAATCCACCAATTACATGTCATGGAACATGTACAAAAAATAAAGGTACACTGCATATGTGTAAAATGATTTTCATTGCAGCTCTGTATGTACAACGAGAATTAGGAACCATATAAGTGTCAAAAACTGCAAGATTAATTAAATAATTTATAGTAGCCATATACTTCAGATTAATATGCAGTTGATTAAAAGAATGAATACAGCTGTATGCACTAATTAAAAAAGTTTCCAAGATATTCCACTAAGTGAACAAAGGAAGGTAGACTACAGTGTACATAAAACCCTCTTTTTCTGTGTGTGAGAGATAAAAAACATGTATCTGTATGTGCTTATCTGTAATGAAAATGTTCACAGTAAACTATTGAGATAATTTCCTTCTGGGAGGTGGGTTGGGGGATTTGAGGTGAAAGTGAGAAGTTTTATTTTTTTTACTCTCTCCTGTAACTTCCTGGTCTGGAGAATAAATGCAGGAAGAGAACCCTAATTCACGGTTAATTTCCCAAATGGAAGGAATGCCTCTATATTGAGGGTTCCAGGAGATTAACCCCTTTCTAGGGCTTGTCACTGCTCAGAAGAGATGGGCTTTGAGTAATCTTTGGTAGCTCCATCACCCAGGGGAAAAGGAGTGACAAATCCGTGGCAGGCAAAGCAACAAAAAAGCATAAACAATATAGAGATAGCTCAAGAAATACAGAAAAATTTCCACTTCCCAAAGATAAGTGTCCCTAATGTTCTGGTAGATTACTCTTTAATTGCTGATTATCTTTTTTCTTTTAAGTTTAAAATATTATTCTATTTTGTTGTTTAATCCACTGTAAAAAAGCATGAAAAATATGGATAACTTAAGAAATACAGAAAAATTTCCACTTCCCAAAGATAACTATCTGTACTGTTTTGGTAGATTACTTTTCCATATTTTTTGTTTGTTTGTTTACTTGTTTAATTATGGCTTTTATATGGATATGATAATATTGTCTATACAATTTCATTTCCTGTTCAGACAGGCCAAGGAAGTACTTGTCAGGACCTGCACTATAATAAAGATGTAAGAGGACCTGGATTATTATTAAATAGCTACAACCAACCAAAACAGTGATAAAACTCCTCAGGAAAATATGGTAAGAGGTCATTGGACGTTGATTTTGAAAGGTGGACTGACAAGGTACATGGATATAAAATTAACTTTAGGGCCCAGAGGGTTCTTGGTATATAATATGTGACAATTTTTCAACTTGTAAGAAGGCAGACTGATCATTTGTTTTCTTGTTACATGTCTCAGCCACAGCTCCTCCTGATGTGGCCGAGTTATCCCAGTGGGGAAAACAGCATTTGCTATACTTGGCTTGGTAAAACCTAGTTAGGAATGTTTTAACTTCAAGTAATAGAGAATCCAACTAACAGTGGATGAAACAAATAGGAGTGTTGGTTTCTCACACGATAGATAAGATTTCTGCAGTAATCTGCTACTGGCTTTGATTCAACAGATGCCTGTTATCAGGACTGGCACTTCTGTGATTCTTCTGGTCTTTCCCTTGTGCCTGCACTGTGTGATCACACGATGAACGCTGAGTTCAGATACTGTGACTGCTTCTGAGGTAGAAAAATGGGAAAGGGCAGCACCAGCCAAAAGTGCTTCCTTTTATCAGAAAATCAAAAGCTGTCTCAGAATCCCCATGTCTGCTTATTTCTTACTGGCCAAAACTGTGTCGAATGGCCACGCAGGGCTGTAGGAGAGGCTAGAGAGAAATGTATTTAGTGGTCACATTGTTACATTACACAAAAATTGGGGTTCTGTTATCATGGAAGGAGTGGGGAACAGGTATGATGTAGATAACTTACCTTGTTTGCCACAGGGGACAAGTTCTATCCACTTCAAGTTCTTGTTTCCAAGATATATGTGAAATAGGTCTATCCTTTGATGCCACAGAGCAGGGTGCTGTAGAAGGTCAATGAGAATGGGACTTTAGGTTTGCTGGGGACCATGACAGATTTGAGCAAGGGGCCATGCCACCAGAAGAATGGGGGCATTTCTGCTGAGGGTCACCCAGATGTTACTGAATTGCAAGAGACATCACTGCCTAGGGGAATGAGCACCTCACCTGCACATTGGGTCTGTTTTTGCTCCTTGAAAAGCCCATTCATAGGCGGACCATTCATAGAAACTATCACAGTCCCATTAGGCACAGTCATATGAGGAAAAGCAGAGACTGTGAGAAAAAGCAGAGTATGCTCCTCACCTCCGGACTGCAAACGCTGCAGAATGGCCTGACTGGGTTGGAGGAGCCAGTTTCAGATTACACATGATGACATCAACTGGACTGAATCTTACCTGTGAGAAAAAGCAGAGTATGCTCCTCACCTCCGGACTGCAAACGCTGCAGAATGGCCCGACTGGGTTGGAGGAGCCAGTTTCAGATTACACATGATGACATCAACTGGACTGAATCTTACAAACCTGAAGGAAACTGTGCTGATGAGTACAAGGGCCAGAAGAACTATGGAATCAGACTGAGATTATCATTAAGCAAACAGGTACTTAGTATGTTGAAGTCCTAACCACTCAAAACTTGTAAATGTGACCTTATTTGAAAATAAAGTCTTTGCAGATGCAATCAAGTTAAAAAGAAGTCATACTGAATCAAGGTGGGCCCTAATCCAATATGACTGGAGTTCTTATAAGAAGATGAAAAATTGGACCTAGAGACATACACAGAGAATGCTGTGTGAAGACAGAGGCAGAGATTGGAGTAATTTAGCTGCAAACTGAAGACTGATGGCCACCACTGCAAGCTAGGAAGAGGCAAGGGAGGTTTTTATCCACAGTCTTAGAAGGAGCGTCGCCCTGTGGACACTTTGATTTTGGACTTCTAGCCTCCAGAACTGGAATAGAATAAATTTCTGTTGTTTTAAGCTACCTATTTTGTGGTACTTTGTTATAGCAGCCCTAAGAAACTAACCCAGCACCAGTAAAGTATGGGGAAAATGTTTTTTATATATACTCCTAATGATGTGAGACTGTTACGAAACCAATAAGACATATAACAACTTTTGTAGGTATTGATAGCTTTGTCACTGTACTGTATATTTGCAATGACAATGTAATGCAGTCTT